>NC_069500.1:1173673698-1173898698 GCF_027579735.1 Bombina bombina
TCATTTAGGATATAATTCAGAACCACTTTTACATTACATGAAACTAAATAATGGAAATTTAAAATATTTACTATGCACATTTAAAAATGCTATGGGTAATACAATTTCAAGTTTAAAGTTTCTTAAAGGGACAGACTACTCCAGAATTATTATTGTTTAAAAAGATAGATAATCCTTTTATTACCCATTACCCAGTTTTGCATAACCAACACGTTTATATCAATCTTTTTTTTACCTCTGTGATTACCTTGTATCTAAGCTTATGCAGACTGCCCCCTTATTTCAGTTCTTTTTACAGCATTTTAGTCAATCAGTGCTGACTCCTAGGTAAATCCACAGGAGGGAGCATAATGTTATGTATATGGCACACATGAACTATCATGAATGTTTAATTTTGACTAGACTGTGCCTTTAAATGTTAAAAATGCTATATTTGACCATAACCACAGCCTTGAAATGGTTGAAATGTAAATACCCACATTCTTCTTCCAGTAAATATGATTTTTTTTTACTTTAAGAATGTCTGCACAATTCCCATAAACACACAGACATAACTGATTTGCACACTTATCATATCCCATCCTGATTACTGCAATCTCATCCTTGCCATAGCACTTTGTTGGATATAAAATAATACCAATGTGAATATTGTGCATATTTAATAAAAAAAAAAAAGTAACACTTACACAAAATTAATTGGCGCTACCAGCCCTTGTTAGGGGAATTCCTTTAAAAGGGTTATATAGTAGTTCACAAACCTGAACTAAAAATATATATTTATAAATTAGAACATTAAATGTTCACGCACACACAGATACAATTCTACAGGTTAAAGGCACCCTGTTAGGATATGTACACAATCTTAATAAAAAGAAATTATATAATAAAACAAACAAATATTGACCTATAAGAAATCTATTCACAATTATACATACAAAGACGTTTTTAACGTTACCCAAATTCAGAATCCAAGTTCATTTTCACCGCTCACTTACCTGCAGCGCTGGTATTACAGGTTTTTATCAACCCGCCGTTAACAGGCAAGAAGTGAGCATAGAGCAAAATTGAGCTCCATATCGCACTCCAATACCAGCGCTGCTTAAGTGAGCTGGTTATATGTGCTCGTGCACAATTTCCCCATAGACATCAATGGGGAGAGCCAGCTGAGAAAAAGTCTAACACCTGCAAAAAAGCAGCGTAAAACTTAGTAATGCAGCCCCATTGATTTTTATGGAGAAACACATTTTATGTTTATACCTAACACCCTAACATAAACCCTGAGTCTAAACACCCCTAATCTTACACTTATTAACCCCTAATCTGCCGCCCGACATCGCCGACACCTACATTATACTTATTAACCCCTAATCTGCCACTCCGGACATCGCCGCCACCTACATTATACTTACTAACCCCTAAACTGCTGCCCCCAACATCGCCGACACCTATATTATATTTATTAACCCCTCATCTGCTGCCCCTAACATCGCCGCCACCTACCTACATTTTTTAACCCCTAATCTGCCGTCCCCAACATCGCCGCCACTATTCTAAATTTATTAACCCCTAAACCTAAGTCTAACCCTAACCCTAACACCCCCTAATCGGAATTAAGGTTGAAAAAATCCTATTGGTTGATGCAATCTAACCTTAATTCCGATTGGCTGATAGAATTCTATCAGCCAATTGGAATCTAAGGGACGCCATCTTGGATGACGTCATTTAAAGGTACCTTCATTCAGCAAGAAGACGTCGATTGAAGAGGATGCTCTGCGCCGGATGTCTTGAAGATGGAGCCGCTCAGCGTCGGAAGGATGAAGATAGAAGATGCCGTCTGGTTGAAGACTTCTGCCCGTCTGGAGGACCACTTCTGCCCATCTGGAGGAACTCTTCTGCCGGCTTCTTTTAGGACATCTTGCCGCTTGGATGAAGACTTGTCCCGGTAAGGGGATCTTCGGGGGTTAGTGTTAGATTTTTTTAAGGGTGTATTGGGTGGGTTTATTTTTAGGTTAGGGCTTTGGGCAGCAATAGAGCTAAATGCCCTTTTAAGGGCAATGCCCATCCAAATGCCCTTTTCAGGGCAATGGGGAGCTTGTTTTTTTTTAGCTAGGGTTTTATTTGGGGGGTTGGTTGTGTGGGTGGTGGGTTTTACTGTCGGGAGGTTGTTTGTATTTTTTTTTACAGGTAAAAGCTGATTTCTTTGGGGCAATGCCCTTTTAAGGGCTATTGATAGTTTAGTTTAGGCTAGGGTTTTTTTTATTTTGGGGGGGCTTTTTTATTTTGATAGATTAGGTGTAATTAGTTTAAAGATCTTGTAATTTGTTTTTTATTTTCTGTAATTTAGTGGGGGTTTTTTTGTAATTTAGCTAATTGTATTTAATTTATTTAATTGTATTTAATTTAGGTAAGTTATTTAATTGTAGTGTAGTGTTAAGTGTTAGTGTAACTTAGGTTAGGTTTTATTTTACAGGTAAATTTGTATTTATTTTAGCTAGTTAGTTAGTAAATAGTTAATAACTATTTACTAACTATTCTACCTAGTTAAAAAAATACAAACTTGCCTGTAAAATAAAAATAAATCCTAAGCTAGCTACAATGTAACTATTAGTTATATTGTAGCTAAATTAGGGTTTATTTTATAGGTAAGTATTTAGTTTTAAATAGGAATAATTTAGGTAATGATAGTAATTTTATTTAGATTTATTTAGGGGGTGTCAGGGTTAGGGTTAAACTTAGGTTTAAAGGGTTAATAAATTTAGAATAGTGGCAGAGACATTGGGGACGGCAGATTAGGGGTTAATAAGTATAATGTAGGTGGCGGCGATGATAGGGGCGGCATATTAGGGGTTAATAACAGTAATGTAGGTTGCAGCGATGTTAGGGGCAGCAGATTAGGGGTTAATAATATTTAACTAGTGTTTGCGATGCTATTATTATAGTGGCAGTGATGTCGGGAGCGGCAGATTAGGGGTTAATAATTTTATTTTAGTGTTTACAGTGCGGGAGGTCCTGGCTTTGCGGCATGGTTTACGACCAGCGTTCCTTCCTGATGTCATCCAATTGTGCCGTATGAATATGGGAACTCCGCCTCCAGAGCTAAGGATACCTGGATTGTCCAAACGAACCTTGAATTTGAAAGACTTGGTTATTAAGCACCTGAAAAGGAAAAGCTCTTTTTAGTTTTTATCGTATGGAGTTAATTTTATTTTCACTACATTCATTTTTATTAAACATTGTAAGTGCAATTCTACAGATGTGCTCTTTTGTGATTTATTGACTACTGAACTTGAGTCTGCTTCTTTGCGCTTATTTCTTTTAAAGTAAAAAATAAATAAGTAAACTGTCATGATAAAAAAACAGGACGTCCCTTCAAAATGTTCTGAGGACAAAGGGACAGTGTGTTAAAAACAGGACAATCCCTTTAAAAATGTGACGTCTGGTAACCCTATACTACATGGAAAACCAAGGTGGAAACGCTACACCTTGGTTTTCCTGGACACTTATGAGTTACACAAGCTGCAGGGTAAGCAGGGTGGAACATGTATTGTTCTGTTCATCAGCACTATTCATGTGATGTCTAGAGGCACAATACATGTTCCTCCCTGCCTACCCTGCAGCATGTGTAACTCATAAGTGTCCAGGAAAACATGGCCGAGGTGGGAACACTACATGGAATTCTTAGTCTCTGGCTGATCTATTAATAGACTTTCCAAAATCAAGTTTTCCCTACAAACTATTTTTCCAATTCAAATGAGCTATTTTCCTTCTTTTTTTTATGTGAAGATGTTTATTGTAAGAAGTATAACTTTTAAAAACAAACGCCTCTGTGTAATGAAAATCCTGTTTTAAAAACCATGATTTGTATTGTTATGCCTGTTAAAGCTTTTCCCTGCCTGCCAATTTAGCAATGGGAGTTGTCATCATCAGCCAGTAAGTAATTAAGTCTTAAGTATCAGTGGGGTTCTCCATACATTTCCTGCTACTTTCAACGTCAATTAAAACATAATCTATTTTTCATGCTAATAATAATTGAATGTTTTCTGTTCATATGCATGAAATGTATTCTTTAATAAATAAGTTTATTAACCCAGTTAACTAATAGAATACAGTGTATAAAGGTGAGATACAGTTGGCAAGCCACTTAAACAATTGAGTAAAATTGAGGATTGTCAAATATAAGCAATAAACCATCTGTTATAGCTCTGTGGAATATGCTGGAACTTAAAAAATGGATAATCATGATAATGACAAAGAACAATCAAACAGAAATTGTTCTTTTGTGGGAATACACCACTCTAGAATTATATAATTGTGGCAATACTAAGCTACGTTGCCTGCGTGCATAATGAAATTTAGAATAGGAGATTTGCTTGGCATCAATCCCACAGTAGACAACATTAGGAGGCTTATGAACCTTATTATCCACAATATGAATATTAAAGGGACATAATCAAAATTGAAATGCACATTAATGCAATTCAAATTTTGTAATAGAATCATATTTTTCAAAACTATTGTATTATCAAAAATGCTTTCAGTTTATGCTTATAATAGTTTCAGTTTATGTACATATGCCCCATGCACCCACATTTAACACTTCAGAGAGATGGATCCAAATTAATTCTACCAGCAATGACTCAGGTTATGTCTGTTCAACATTTAAATATACTCCTGTGCATTCCAATTTTGTTTCTTAACTTCTAACTTAAAATATAAATTACTTTAAAAGAACAGTCTAGTCAAAATGAAGCTTTCATGATTCAGATAGGTCATATCTTTTTAAACAACTTTCCAATTCACTGTTATCATCAAATTTGCTTTATCTTGGTATTCTTAGTTGAAAGCTAAACCTAGGTAGACTCATATACTAATTACTAAGCCATTGAAGGTCGCCTCTTATCTGAATGCATTTACCAGTTTTTCCACAGCAAGAGGGCATTAGTTCATGTGTGCCATATAGATAACATTGTGCCCACGTCCGGGGAGTTACCTATAAAATTGCTCTGATTGGCTAAAATGCAAGTCTGTTAAAAGAACTGAAATAAGGGGGCAGTCTGCAGAGGCTTAGATACAAGGTAATCACAGAGGTAAAAAGTGTATTAATATAACTGTGTTGGTTATGCAAAACTGAGGAATGGTTAATAACAATCGTTAATAAACAATACAAATTCTGGCGTAGACTGTCCCTTTAATAAAAAAAAAGTAAATATTTGTAAACAAATCAGATAAAAATACTAAATATTTTCTCATAATAATTTTAAGTTAATATTTGCATGTTTAAGTTATGAAATTTGCATTATCCAATTACAGAGTTTCACATGTATATTGGAATGTTATACAATCTAAGAGGTAACTATTATAAAAAGATGGAGCATGCATGTCAAAATTTCTCAGTTCCTTGGTGTATTAGCAATCACAGTTTAAAATCATTTCACCATTGTCTTACTTTTGTTTAAAGTCCAGTTCACTTTGTTAAAGGGAAATAATACCCATATGCTAAATCCCTTTTTACAAATATGCTGCTTCAATATTTGGATATCATGTCCCTTTAAGAGGTAGGTTTCTCTTATTTAAACTACTTGGTGAAAACTTAAGGGGTAATTGTAGCTTCTTATTTCACAAATGAGTTTAAGAGGGACATAAAACAACTGCAACAAATATGTGTAATACTTTAAATGGTAATAAAAGTGCAAAAAACGGCTTTAATGTGTTACAACATTTATTATTATTGCACTGCTGTTGGGGTCAATCACAATCAATCATTCAATACTTTCGACATGTTTTCATTCACTTATAAGAACATTTTGAATATGAGACAATTGCAATCAGTTATTTGAATTATTAGAGAGTATTTAAAAATGTTTTGGAATGAAAAACTTGTTTTGGCCATGTTCAAAATAAACTGAAAATACTGATATTGGATATGAAAATATAGTCTCTATTCATTGATCTTTATTTCTCTTATATAGTCCATCACTAGTGGGGAGATCCTATAAAACTTACATATGTAAATAAAGTGATAAGAAAATTACTTTATATGTTGCTCAGCAATGGTAAACTGCTGGAAATGCAAGAGAATAGAAATAAAGATTGGAGCATCTAGAAAATTGCATTTTTTAAAATGCTTTTATTTTAGTAATGGCGTTCTCAAAAAGCTTTTATATATTAATACTCCAATTTCTGTAATGTTAAAGGAACATAATACTCATATGCTAAATCACTTAAAAGTGATGCAGCATAACTGTAAAAAGCTGACAAAAAATATAATCTATTTAAAAAAATGAAGATATTTACCTAAAAATGTATTCAGCTCATAATAGTGTTTTGTGAACAGTTATCCTACATGGGATAGGAAATTCATAATTAAACTTGCATGCTTCAAATGGGGTATGCTATTTTAAGACACTTTTAAATTCACTTCTATTTTCAAAGTACTTTGTTCTTTTGGTATCCATTGTTTAAAAAGAATATGTACATATCCTACACAATAAGGAGTGAGCTGGTGATTGGTGCCTATACACATTTGTTTCTTGTAACTGGTTGAGTATATGGGCGCCATGTACTAAGGCGTCAATTTTTTCACACAGACCGTATCGAAATAACCCGCCGGCATTCGCACCATGCGGATGGCACTTCGTTACATGAATGTACTAAAAACCAAGCCGTAAAATTTTGCGTCTATTGTGTGCCGAAGACAATCGGATTATTGATAACTTTGAAGCTTTGTTCGGCGCGAAAGAGCAAAGTTAAGAAGCAGTCTGCGACCTGATTGGTTTAGTTCTTTACCCATGTGACGATCTAGGTGTCATAATCGTCAGACAAGTGGCAACGTCTGGCTGCTGACATGTATAAGAATGTGCATTTTCCCAGAAATCTTAGAATATTGTTTATTTACTTTTCGGTATTCACTTTGACAAGATGGCTTGCTCCGGAGATTCTGCTACTCTAGGGACTCTGATTCTTCTACGTCTCCTTCTTTGCAAGTTGTCAACCGGTGCCTGTATAGCCCTTCTTCCTCGTAATTGAATTAATCTGAAAAGAAACATGTGTAAAAGTGTCTCCATCTTCATTCAGTGATCCAAAAACCAATAATGCTACAATAGTAGTCTAGTCCTTTCACTTGAGTACTTCTACCTGGCGTCAGGTTGAGACGCCCTATAGTTTTCTATTGTATTCGCTACCTAAATGGTCGCGAAGCAAATCACGCGAAGTTACAGTGAAAGTTGGAGCGGACGGATTAGTTGTAACATTCATAATTTCCGATTACAGTGAATTTACGTGCGATCGAACATGTAGTAAGTGGAAAAAGGCTTCGGAACGATCAGTTGCATAAAATTACGATCGCTGATTAAAATAGTGGTTTTTCGACCAGATCGCAGATTGGTACATACGAGAAGCAGATTGTGAGCGAATTTTGACGCGGAAATACAGACGGACGGTCACTTCGAAGCTTAGTACATGGCGCCCTATGTGTTCAGCTAGCTCTCAGTAATGCATTGCTGCTCCTTCAGCAAAGGATATCAAGTGATTGAAGCAGATTTGATAACAGAAGTAAACTGGAAGTTGTTTAGAATTGTGTGTTCTATTTGAATTCAGAAAAAAAAGTTTAATGTCCCTTTCGGCTAATGTCAGCTGAAAAAAAAATGATAAACAGCCACTCAGCTTTATCAGTGTCAATGTCATACTTGGCTTTGCTGTGATCTCATGAAATTTTACTAAAATCTTGTGAAATTTCATAGTGAGCGTCCCTAAACTGAGGAAGGAAATGTCCATGTGAGTCCTGGGACTAGCATCCTGATTTGCTGCTTAAAGTCCTTTTTACAATCAGATGTGGATACTGAGGAAATTTTGCAGTAAAATATCTTCCTTTTTTACATAGAGATGTTCATGTAATATTTTTTAGTCAGCTTTTTACAGCTATGATGCATCATTTTCAAGTGCTTAAAAATTTGGGTATGAAATTACAATACTTTAAAATCTGATTTCTATCAGCAATCAAATGAACAAGATCTTACTTTTTTTCTGAATCAGTCTCCATTGTTGGTGTTTGACATCTTTCAAAAAACCCATCTTTACTAACTAGTCTACCTAGTTAAAATAAATACAAACTTACCTGTGAAATAAAAATAAAACCTAAGCTGGCTACAATATAACTATTACTTATATTGTAGCTAGCTTAGGTTTTATTTCACAGGTAAATATGTATTTAGATTTAAATAGGTATTATTAAAGGGCCACTAAACCCAAAATCTTTCTTTCATGTTTCAGATAGAGCATACAAATTTAAACCACATTACAATTTACTTCTATTATTTATTTTGCTTAATTTTTTAGATATCCTTAGTTGAAGAAAAAGCAATGCACATGGGTGAGCCAATCTCATGAGGTTTCTATGTGCAGCAACAAATCAGCAGCTACTGAGCATAACTAGATATGCTTTTCAGCAAAGAATATCAAGAGAATAAAACAAATTAGATAATAGAAGCAAATTAGAAAGATGTTTAAAAATGCATTCTCTTTCTAAATCATGAAAGAAAAAATGTGGGTGTCATGTCCCTTTAAGTTAATAATTGTAACTTTAATTTAGCTCTATTGTAATTATGTTAAAGTTAGGGGTGTTAGGTTTAGGGTTAGGTTTAGGGGTAGGTGTTAATAGTTTAATTTAGATTTTTGCGATGTGCGGGACTGGCAGTTTAGGGGTTAATTGATTTATTTAGTGGTAGTGATGTGGAAGGCCAGAGGTTTAGGGGTTAATAGCTTTATTTATTTACAGTGATGTCGTGGAGCTGCAGAATAGGGGTTAATAGATGTATTATAGTGTGGGCGATGTCAGGGTGCAGGGAAATAAGGGTTAATAACTTTAGCATAGTGGCTGCGATATCGGGAGCGGCAGATTAGGGGTCAATAGCTTTATTTAGGTGGCGGGAATATCGGGGGCCACAGATTAGGGGTTAATAACATTATGTAGGTGGCAGCGATGTCAGTGGAGGGCAGATTATGGATGTTTAGACTTGGTGTTTATGTCAGGGTTTTAGGTTTATACGTTAGGGTTTTTTTTTTTCAAAAATGGGGCTGTGTTACGGAGCTTTTCTTTCCGCGATCGCAGGTGTTAGGTTTTTTTCAGACACCTTCTGCCCATTGATGTCTACGGGGAAAGCGTGCACGACCACGTTAAAACAGTGCTTGTATTTTGTGCGCTATGGAGCTTAAAATTACAATATTGCAGGCATAAGCTGGGTTTTGAAAAAACTTGTAATGGCTGCGCTATAGGGGGTTAAATAAATAATGCAACTTTTCTTGTGTTCGTTAATTTCCCTATAGTGCTCATAACTCGTAATCTAGCTGATATATTGTTATTTTGT
This sequence comes from Bombina bombina, assembly GCF_027579735.1. Lineage (NCBI taxonomy): Eukaryota > Metazoa > Chordata > Amphibia > Anura > Bombinatoridae > Bombina > Bombina bombina. The sequence goes on from NC_069500.1 coordinate 1,173,683,061, forward strand.
TAGAACACAAGAGGTTAATTTCCTACATGTACAAAGGGATCAAACAAAAAAAACTCTTTCTAAACCTATGAAATGATCATTAAATGTGTCATGTTAGATAAATAGATATGTATATGCAATTTTTATGTTATTATCATATTAAACCCATTCCCAAAGCAATTTCTGGATTTTCAATCTAAAATTCAATAACAGTATTGGCAAAAATATCATGAATTGGGATTAATGCCTATGTATTTAAAACACATAAAGTCAGCTTCAGAGCAGCAATGCACTAATCAACACATCTGGCTAGCCAATGACAAGAGGCATATGTGCATTTTTTTCAGACTAATGTATTTTTTTTTACCAAAAATTGGATTTTCGTTTAATGAATACACCAACGAAATTTAAAGAAAACAAAAAAATACTGATGAAGTTCATCAGTTTTTATTAGTTTCCTTTAAATTGATTTTTAAGGCTTAATACTTTCCTTAACATGCTCTGGAAAGCGCACTAAGCCAATCCTCTTCATGCCAGATCCCTGGCTGCGCTAGCAGAAAGCTTAGAGTTCTTGGCACCCAGGACCTGCACTAACTTTAGTGCAGGTCCTGAGAGACGAGCTGCTAAGCCTCCTGTTAGCGCAGCCAGAGGATCAGGTTATTGTGCTCACCAGAGCGCGTATGGGTAAGTATGTAGCTACAGGAGATATTTTTACTTGTAGCTTTGAAACATTTACATTCATATTAACAAAAACAAATGTAAATTTTAAACAAAAAATTGATTTTCGTTTAGTTTAATAAGAATCAAAAACCAAATAGTGCAGGGAACAAATATTTGGGGAAACGAATATTTGTAAAGAAAATTTCATCTGAAATGATTTTTGTTTCCCTGTACATGTCTACCGTTTACCATCTAACTTCCAGTAGCCCATTGCTGTTTCTGAACCTATCTAGGTATGCTTTTCAACAAAGGATACCAAAATAATGAATTCAATGTGATAAAAGAAGTAAACTGAAAAGTCTATGATGTCTGAACTATGTCCCTTTAATGCAAAAGAACTTACCAGTCTAACAACAATGTATTAAAGAGGAGAATGCGAAGGAAAGACAAGTAAGTATTATTGCTTTTAGTATTTTAGTTTCCTGTATTTGTAGCTTCCAAATGTAATCACACTAAAAACAGCTTCATCAGACCCAACTTTCAAAGTCAACCAGACAGATCATCTTACCTATATTTTATGTTCTCCCTTGGTTTTCAGCCAACGGTGATCTATCTTGGGTTATCAATATGTATAAATCCTGGGGGGGGGGCATATTATGATCATTGTTTTATTTTATTTATTTAATGAACTGTCATTATTATTATTTTTTTACATGTCATGTGTTTGTATATTTAACAATATAAAATAAAAAAAAGTATCAGCTAGATTATGAGTTGTGCGTTAAGGTAAAAAAGCAGTGTTAAGTGGTCCTAACGCTGCTTTTTTACGCCCGCTGCTATTACAAGTCTTGCAGGTTTCGGGGCACCGCACACTTTTTTGGCCTTATGTAAACTTTGTAAAGTCTTTTTTCCATGGGTCTTCCATAGCGCCGGTATTACGAGTCTGTCCTGGGATGCCAAAAAGTGAGCGGTACACCCTCTACCTCCAAGATCCCTAACGCTTTCTAAAGTCAGTAGTTATGAGTTTTATGGTACAACTCTGTAGCATAAAACTCATAACTAAAGTGCTAAAAAGTACACTAACACCCATAAACTACCTATTAACCCCTAAACCAAGGCCCTCCCGCATCGCAAATACTAAAATACAATTTTTAACCCCTAATCTGTCGCTCCAGACATCGCCGCCACTATAATAAACATATTAACCCCTAAACTGCTGCACTCCTGCTTCGCAAACATTAGTTAAATATTATTAACCCCTAATCTGCTATCCCTAACATCGCCGCCACCTACATACATTTATTAACCCTATTAACCCCTAATCTGCCACCCCCAATGTCACCGCCACAATATTAAATGTATTAACCCCTAAATCTAAGTCTAACCCTAACCCTAATACCCCCTAACTTAAATATAATTTAAATAAATCTAAATAAAATTACTATAATTAACTAAATTATTCCTATTTAAAACTAAATACTTACCTATAAAATAAACCCTAAGCTAGCTACAATATAACTAATAGTTACATTGTAGCTAGCTTAGGGCTTATTTTTATTTTACAGGCAAGTTTGTATTTATTTTAACTAGGTAGAATAGTTATTAAATACAAATTTACCTGTAAAATAATACCTAACCCAAGTTACACTAACACCTAACACTACACTACAATTAAATAAATTAACTAAATTAAAAACAATTAAATAAATTAAATTAAATTATCTAAATCACAAAAAAAACACGAAATTACACAAAATAAAAAATAAATTACAGATCTTTAAACTAATTATACCTAATCTAATAGACCTATCAAAATAAAAAAGCCCCCCCCCAAAATAAAAAAACCCTAGCCTAAACTAAACTATCAATAGCCCTTAAAAGGGCCTTTTGCGGGGCATTGCCCAAAAGTATTCAGCTCTTTTACCTGTAAAAAAAAAATACAAACAACCCCCCCAACAGTAAAACCCACCACCCACACAACCAACCCCCCAAATAAAATACTAACTAAAAAAACCTAAGCTCCCCATTGCCCTGAAAAGGGCATTTGGATGGGCATTGCCCTTAAAAGGGCAGTTAGCTCTATTGCAGGCTCAAACCCTAACCTAAAAATAAAACCCAGCCAATACACCCTTAAAAAAACCTAACACTAACCCCTTGAAGATCGACTTACAGTTCTGAAGACCGGATATCCATCCTCAAGGAAGCGGCAGAAGTCTTCATCCAAGCCGGGCCAAAGTCCTCAACGAAGCCGGGAGAAGTCTTCATCCAAGCCAGGCGAAGTGGTCCTCCAAACGGGCAGAAGTTTTCATCCATAATATAGCGCTCCACTTCTAATTTAGCCTATTATTGGCCAGCTGAAAAACGGACCTTTACATATGGATTAGTCCTGTCCAAGGTGATCAGAATCCAGTTTCTTACTTATCAACAGATTTTTGCCACTATCTCACACTATTAAATCTGACAGCTAAAAGAACACAATAAAATCCAGACTGGCCTTTTTTTTTTTTTTTTTTTTTTTACTTAATAGAGCGTAATCCAGGATGCTTTTGCATAAAACAGTTGTTTTGCACATGGTCATAATACTCTGAAAATAGTGACAATGTGATATTAGATGATCATTTTAAATTATGGTCTAGATTCATTGAGCCTCTCCTTATTTCTCTTGTATAGTCCTTTGCTATTCTGTGTTCATAAAGATGTAACATTTCCAGAAATTTTGAAGCCATGGAAAAAAACTGTTGCTATTTTCCATAAAAAAATTTTGAAATTTTTGAAATTGAAATTGCCACTTGGATGAAGACTTCTCCCCACCTGGATGAAGACTTCTCGCAGCCTGGATGAGAATGGATGTCCAGACTTCAGAAACTGTGAGTGGATCTTCGGGGGATAGTGTTAGGTTTTTTGTTTTTGTTTGTTTTTGTGTAATTTAGTTTTTTGATTGGTAGTTATTTTAATTTTAGTATAATAGTTTAGTATAATAGTTATGTTACATGTGACATTTGTGCTACATTGAGTAATACCAACGCACGCTTATGTGCGCTGGCATTACAAGTTGACATCAATGTGAACCCGAGCTCGCAAGAGTGCACTTCAATAGGCTCCAATGGGAGCCTCGTTCTTGTGCTCTGACACAGCATGAAAACTAGCACAGCGAAGGTAGTAAGTTGTGCATCGATGGCAGCAAATTGTGAGTATATATGTATACACATATTAACACATAAATATAAATGTATATAAGGATATATATTTACATTTACTGGGAATGCCCAGTTCCCATAAACCGCAATGTAAAGGCACTTTTCAGTGTGATGGTCTTGCGCTGGGAGTATTAGATTACACTACACATTAAAAAACTGGCAATCCTAAACCTGAAAACTATAGAAGTGCAAAAATGGGACGTATAATGTGAGCGCCAATTATCCTACGAGGCTTAAAATCTAAAACAATGTCAAGAAATTTGGATACTTAAATCAATATAAAACTCTACAAAAAATGTATATTCAAAAATGTATAATAAAAATGTAATTAAATGTTTCACAAAAAGTAAAAACATATAAATTAGGACAAATGTTTCTATATAAATATATCATGCATGATATAGAAAAAATCAGCTAAGGAATTCCTTTTATAAAAGTTTAAAAGTATATTGGTACCAAAAATAAAATTCAAAGGTAAAAGGACGTATATTTTGTCAGATAATGTAACAAGCAGTTGTAAGAAAAGTATCTATTTTGTAAATCCAAGCCCTGGACTATTGGTCCCATTTGTGGGCAATAAACAGTTTCCTTAAGGTGCTGGATTTATTTAGCGTATACACATCAGTGTTGTATGTTTCAGTGCTTTATAATAATCCCCACTGTGTATCAGTGAACTTTTTATAAATCACCTATGCGGTGACTCTTACCGGACTTTTTCTTTATGTCAAAAAGCTGTATAAAGTAATGTCGGGTGTTTTCCGTAACCTCTGAAAATCAACTTGGTGCGTCTTGAAAACAACCGTGCTCCTTGTCAGCACGCCCACTGATGTGGGGTGACATCACCTTTCTTTCGGCAGTAATCCGTAACAGCAACGTGTTTCAGCTCCAAAGAGTCTTTGTCAAGCCACTATCGGAGCTACTAGAAGCAATCTTTTTAAATTCTCCTGGGTGCAAGCCTAGTCCTGTCAGGTTGAGCACTCTTTGTCTAACACTGTGCCGGGTTAGAACGCAAGTGATGTGTTAATTTTTTTCATCAGCACGCTCCAATGAAGTATTTGTAAAAGTTTAGTCTCGCTATCCAGACAAATATAAACTTGCATAAGTTACTTAAATGCAGATCTTCTGATAGCAGAGGAATCCAGTGTCAAGGTAATCAAAGTCAGATAGCCTGGGTCAAAGCCTTTTGAAAGGGGCCCTGATTTTCAAATCACCCTCTCCTAAAAGGTAGGAACCCCCTGCCGTACATCATAAAGGTGCTTCTAAAAACAACCTGGTCAGACTGGAAGTTTACAGGGCAGAATTGAGAATGACATATATGCTGAAATTAAACATTATAATTGTCCTTCTAAAGGTACCAGGTAAAATAAGATGTGTTCAGCGGAGTAAGATGCATGAAAACAGATTACAAAATGTTTTGTTATATACAGTTATTGACTTGTTGACTTGCAATAAATAAATAAATAAATATAAATATATATATATATATATATATATATATATGTATTCTTATTTTTTTTTAAACTGTGGAATAAGCTTTTGATATGTTTGCTTAGTTTGCATACGGTTTGAGGTAGCTGTACTAGTTATGTAGTTATGACCTACAAGGTTTATTTAATAACAAACATAACCTTTAGGATGACGACTTCATCAAGTTCCAAATGCATTCTTAACATCTTGTTAGATGATGTTTACTCCCCATCATATGTCATGCATATTAGCAATGCAGGGATAAGAGACAGGATGATGCCTGGTGCACAGAATCATATGCATATTATTATAATACTACATCAATTATCTCCTCCTGATACCTCTATAAATACTGCTGGAATAATTCACAGACAAGCAATATGTTAAAGCAGCCATCTTTAATGGAAATTACCTTGATACTTTGATGCAAAGTCAAATCCTCTGAACATGAATTTTTAAACATATTTTTAACAGTTTTTCCCTTGAACAATGTTAAACCTTTAAAAATACTATGATACATTTAGAAGAAAAATGTGATCTTGAAAGTTGATGAACCATAGTTTATAAAACCTTTATACTAACTAATCAGATTAAAGAAGTACATGATATTATTATATTTTCTAACTTCATAGCATGAAATAGCACAAAATCTTATCAAGTTCAAATCTATGAGTTTGTAACATCAACACATAAAATATCACAAAATAAACTTTATTGACCTGCTTGTTCTTGGTCATAAAAAATAAACTATGGGATTCTTATCTGATAGGACAGAAAACACTGATGGAAGTGTTATCAAAGGTGGGTAATTAAATATCAATTATTGTGGCTGACACGTCGAAGGAGATCACAATTCTAATTACTAATTACCTCAGAATGTGGGAGAAGTCGGCTCTTCGTTCTGTTTGGCTATTTTCGGAGCCAAATTTATACTGGTTAAACAGCATCACCCTAAAATATGGATTTGCACAGATTTTAGTGTGTTGCTGTTTCACCAATATAAGTTTGCCTCCTAATATAGCCAAACAGAATGAAGGGCCGCCTGGTTCCGGATTCGGAAGTATCCAAAACTACTGAGAACATTATACATTAAAGTGATATATACAGTATGTGCAAAAAGAAAATTATATATAGCACACCGTTTTAAACAACTTTTCAATTTACTTCTATTATCAATTTTCTTTGTTTTCTTGTTATCCTGGGTTGAAAAGCAGTGATGCAAGCTCAGGAGTGAGCACGTGTCTGCAGCACTATATGGTAGCAGTTTTTTTTAACAATGTTATACATTACCAAGAGCACTAGATGGCAGCACTATTTCCTGTCTTGCAGTGATTCAGGCAGGTGCACACTACCTACCTAGGTATCTCTTCAACAAAGAATAACATGAGAACAACATACATTTTAAAATTGAAGTAAATTGGAAACTTTAAAAAAATGGTATTCTCTATCTGAATAATGAAAAAAATGTGTTTCATGTCCCTTTAAGCTCCATGCCACCAAAGTTTTAGTGGACCTAGGTAACACATCTGGTGAGCCAATGACAAGTGACATGATGTAGCCATAATCAGCAGCTAGTTTTCAGTTCTGCATTGTTTTTCCTGAGCCTACCTAGGTACACTTCTATACAGATGATACCAAGAGAACAAAATACATTTCATAAGAGAAGTAAATTGAAAATCTCTTAAAATGGCATGCTAAATCTCAGCCATGAAAGTTACATTTTTACTTTTATGCCACTTTAAATATTTAGTTTACTCAATTATGGGCTAGATTACAAGTGGAGGACTAATTTTACGTGCACCCATAAATGGTCAAAGTTACCCGTTTACGGGTGCACGTTAAATAACCATCCATTACAAGTTCATTTAAAAAATGTCCCCCAATTGCCCACAAGTAGTGTGCTTTAATACATTTTTTTTTAAAAAAAGAAGCATCTTTATTTTATTAAAAAATGACTGCACAAAACAGTTATAAGGGGTTAAAGTGAGGGGATGTGGGGTGTAACAAAAATAAACAGCAGTGAAAAGTGCCTTTACATAGCTGTCTATGGGGACTGTGTTAAAACTACAAAGATATATGTATATCCTTATATACATACAGGTATATATTTATTTGTTAATATGTGAATAAACACATATAAACACATAAATATATATACATCCTACATGTAATAAGATACCATTGCATGTACTTAACATCTTCAGGCTACAACACCGTACAGATCAGTATCTTGGACAACTGCCACAATCCTCTGCTGCCAAATGCTGTTAATGAGCATGTCACACCTTTAAATCTCAGCAACTACTGCTCATTTTTTTCATCAACCAAAAAAGCACATGCTAGATATATAAAGTCTATCAGCATGCTCAATGTTTGACTAATGATTTCAAGGTCATGAGATAGAGAAAATAATATTTTTTTCATTGAATATATTCAAATATAATATGATCAACCAATTTACTTTAAATAATTATCATTTCTACAGTCAATTTAACCAAAGAAGTGCCATGTATTTATAGAAATTTGTTCACGCAATTCACCATTACAACCCTGAAAAACAGGGTTTATTATTGAAGAATCTGGCATAAGTTAAATTATAGATCAACTACAGTAAAACAACCAATAGCTCAAATAATAGAGCTGCACCAACCACAATTATAAAGTCTTAGAGGAGATAAAACAATGATTGCTTACTACCTGGTTTAGAACCAGGTAATGGATGTTGTGTATTTTTAATGACTGCTTACTATCTTAAAAAGCTTCCCAATTTAATTCTGTTATAAAAATTACTTTGTTAAATCATTCTTTCAAACCTGCTGCCATAGAGTTCTCCAGAAGAAAAACAAGCACAGGATGCTGCACTTTCCAAATTACTTCAAGTCCTACATTGGGCCAGAAAACACAAGACCGCAATGTTTCCGGCGTTATCCCTTAAAGGGACAGTCTAGTCCAAAATAAACTTTTATGATTCAGATAGGGCATGCAATTTTAAACAACTTTCCAATTTACTTTTATCACACATTTTGCTTTGTTCTCTTTGTATTCTTAGTTGAAAGCTGAACCTAGGAGGTTTATATGCTAATTTCTTTGACCTTGAAGGCCACCTCTTATCTGAATACATTTTTACAGTTTTTCACCACTAGAGGGTGTTAGTTCATGTGTGTCATATAGATAACATTGTGAAAGCAGAGTTACCTAGGAGTCAGCACTGATTGGCTAAAATGCAAGTCTGTCAAAAGAACTGAAATAAGTTTGCAGAGGCTTAGATACAAGGTAATCACAGAGGTAAAAAGTGTATTAACTGTGTTGGTTATGCAAAACTAGGGAATGAGTAATAAAAGGATTTTCTATCTTTAAAACAATGAACATTATTGTGTAGACTGTCCCTTTAATCATGCTATACAGACCATTGCATATAATCACATATTTATAAGGGGAAAAAACTCCTACATTTAATTTTAAGGTACCAAACCTACAATTTCAAAAAAAAATATACATGATGTAGAGAACTGGTCAAACTATTTACATTACATATTATTAGTGTTACATTCAATCTAAAACAGAACACATTGAACCTTGTTACAAAAATAAAGACAACTCTAGCTCTCTATTCATCCCTTTAGTTTATAGGGAGTCTAATTTAAAGGGACACTGAACCCAATTTGTTTCTTTTGTGATTCAGATAGAGCATGCAATTTTAAGCAACTTTCTAATTTACTCCTATTATCAAATTTTCTTCATTCTCTTGGTATCTTTATTTAAATAGCAAGAATGTAAGTTTAGATGCCGGCCCATTTTTGGTGAACACACTGTGTTGTTCTTGCTGATTGGTGGATAAATTCACCCACCAATAAACAAGTGCTTTCCATGGTCCTGAACCAAAAAAATAGCTTAGATGCCTTCTTTTTCAAATAAAGAAAGCAAGAGAACGAAGAAAAATTGGTAATAGGAGTAAATTAGAAAGTTGCTTAAATTTGCATGCTCTATCTGAATCATGAAAGAAAAAAAATTGGGTTCAGTGTCCCTTTAACCCCTTAATGACCACAGCACTTTTCCATTTTCTGTCCGTTTGGGACCAAGGCTATTTTTACATTTTTGCGGTGTTTGTGTTTAGCTGTAATTTTCCTCTTACTCATTTACTGTACCCACACATATTATATACCGTTTTTCTCGCCATTAAATGGACTTTCAAAATATACCATTATTTTCATCATATCTTATAATTTACTATAAAAAATATTATAAAATATGAGGAAAAAATGGAAAAAAAACACACTTTTTCTAACTTTGACCCCCAAAATCTGTTACACATCTACAACCACCAAAAAACACCCATGCTAAATAGTTTCTAAATTTTGTCCTGAGTTTAGAAATACCCAATGTTTACATGTTCTTTGCTTTTTTTGCAAGTTATAGGGCCATAAATACAAATAGCACTTTGCCATTTCCAAACCACTTTTTTTCAAAATTAGCGCTAGTTACATTGGGACACTAATATCTTTCAGGAATCCCTGAATATCCATTGACATGTATATATTTTTTTTTAGAAGACATCCCAAAGTATTGATCTAGGCCCATTTTGGTATATTTCATGCCACCATTTCACCGCCGAATGCGATCAAATAAAAATTTTTTTTTACTTTTTCACAAATTTTTTCACAAACTTTAGGTTTCTCACTGAAATTATTTACAAACAACTCATGAAATTATGGAATAAATGGTTGTAAATGCTTCTCTGGGATCCCCTTTGTTCATAAATAGCAGACATATATGGCTTTGGCTTTGCTTTTTGGTAATTAGAAGGCTGCTAAATGCCACTGCGCACCACACGTGTATTATGCCCAGCAGTGAATGGGTTAATTAGGGAGCATGTAGGGAGCTTCTAGGGTTAATTTTAGCTCTAGTGTAGTGTAGTAGACAACCCCAAGTATTGATCTAGGCCCATTTTGGTATATTTCATGCCACCATTTCACCGCCAAAAGCAATCAAATAAAAAAAAATTGTTCACTTTTTCAAACTTTAGGTTTCTCACTAAAATTATTTACAAACAGCTTGTGCAATTATGGCACAAATGGTTTTAAATGCTTCTCTGGGATCCCCTTTGTTCAGAAATAGCAGACATATGTGGCTTTGGCGTTGCTTTTTGGTAATTATAAGGCCGCTAAATGTTGCTGCGCATCACATGTGTATTATGGCCAGCAGTGAAGGGGTTAATTAGGTCGTTTGTAGGGAGCTTGCAGGGTTAATTTTAGCTTTAGTGTAGAGATCAGACTCCCACCTGACACATCCCACCCCCTGATCCCTCCCAAACAGCTCTCTTCCCTCCCCCACCCCACAATTGTCCCCGCCATCTTAAGTACTGGCAGAAAGTCTGCCAGTACTAAAATAAAAGGTATTAAAAAAAAAATATATATTTTTTTTTAGCATATTTACATATGCTGCTATGTAGGGTCCCCCCTTAGCCCCCAACCTCCCTGATCCCCCCCAAAATAGCTCCCTAACCCTCCCCCTCTGCCTTATTGGGGCCATCTTGGGTACTGGCAGCTGTCTGCCAGTACCCAGTTTGCAAATAAAAATGTTTTTTTTATTATTTTTTTTGATTTGTTTCTGTAGTGTAGCTTCCCCCCCACAGTCCAATATCCCCCCAGCCAAACCGATCAACAAACAAATACATAAACCCCTTTGATCCCCACTTATAAGATAAAACTTTCTGTAGCGTAGTGGTTCCCACCCGCTCCCTCCCCGTGCACGCGCCCGCCCGGCCTCCCCGTGCACGTGCGCGCGTCCGTGCGCGTCCCCCCGGTCGTCCCCGCCCCCGATCCCGCCCCCCTCCGCATCACAAAGGCCATCGATGGCCGCCACCCACCTCCCACACCGGCTCCCACCCACCAACGAACATAGCCGTTAATGTCCGGTGCAGAGAGGGCCACAGAGTGGCTCTCTCTGCACCGGATGGCTAAAAATGGTTATTGCAGGATGCCTCGATATCGAGGCATCACTGCAATAACCGGAAAGCAGCTGGAAGCGAGCAGGATCGCGTCCAGCTGCTTTCCACACCGAGGACGTGCAGGGTACGTCCTCAGGCGTTAACTGCCTTTTTTTTGAGGACGTACCCTGCACGTCCTCGGTCATTAAGGGGTTAAATATCCTAAAAGCCTCTCTTCTTCTTTAACAAATAATAAAGGACTTGTTCATTTTTTTCCGGACTAGCATTTTTTGCTAGATCTGATGAAGTTAAAGAAATTGATAGGGATGTCACTGTTGTGGGTCTGAATTTAAAATCCCTTAAAAAATAAACTTTTTCACTCCTGGGCAGAGTAATGCTAGCTTGGAGACATTTATTTCCTTGGTGGATAGGGGCATTAGTAGGTTACAGGACAAATATCATCATGGTATAAAGATGTTTAACCATAAGTGGAAAAAAATGTCCAAAACTGAAAAAAGCAGCCTTGTCTTCTTTAAGGGATAACAAACAGGTGATTTTGAAAAGGGCTGATAAGGGAGGTGCTACACTAGTCTTAGAAAAATAGTACTATATAAATTAAATACTTTCCCAATTAGGAGATACAAGAATGGATCAGCCCCTGGCTCAGGATCCAAAGTTTAAGATAGCTAAATAAATTGATAAATGTGTCTTAAATGCTTATAGTTGCTTATAGTTTCCATGTACCCCTGTCTGTGCTGTATACATTGCTAAAGGTGCATAAAAATTTGAAGTGTCCATCTGGACACCCTATTGTATTTAGTATACAGTCAGTATTATCCAATATTTCTATTTTTCTAGGTAGGATTTTAAGACCTTTTGTGCAACAGTCTAGTTCATACATTAGAGATACTAGGGATTTGTTATTTCTTGGAGGTAAAACCATTCTGTATATTCTGGATGCTGTGAGTCTATACACATCAATCAAACATACAAGCGGTATAGATGAAGTATCTAGGGTGTTGTTTGCCTCCAGGAGATTTTCAAATGATGAGTGCAATTTTGTTCGACATTTTTTGGAAATAGTATTGAGATGAAATTAGTTTTTATTCCGGGATACTTTTTATTTACAGCTGCAGGGTACTGCCATGGGTATCAATGTTGTTCCAACCTATGCCAAGATTTTAATAAATGTATTCAAGGACAATTTTGTTTTTTCACATGAACTATTTTTGAGATAGGGTGCCACATGGTGGCAATATATCGACAATGTGTTTGGCCTTTGGTTTAGTGACATTGGGACCCTTGAATAATTTGTTTGTGAATTGAATATTGCAGCAGAGTCCATCAAATTTAAGCTGACATATAGTGAAAAAAAGGTTAGACTTTCTGGATACCACTATTAAAAAGAATGGTATGGATCTGTTGGTAGATCTACTTAAGAAAGAGTCAGACAGAAATTGTCAATTGCATTTTGAGAGTTTTCATCCCCCAGCTTAATTAAGTTCACTGAAAAAAAAAAAAAATTAAGGGTGGGGTATAGTCTCAGATGAATCCTTGACTGTAAAAAGGTTAAGTGAAATATGAAATTGTTTCATATCAAGAGATTTTCCACAGGACTTAATATAGAGAGACATGAGAGCTACTTTGGAGACTTCCAGGAAAACATTGCTTTCTGGTGTTATACCACAAGAAAGAAGTGAAATTAATTAATTCAGATTGCCTTTTATATCCCAGTTAAATGATTTAAGTCCTGAATTAATGAAAATTATTTACAAACACTGGAGAATATTAAGATCATGTCATTCCAATGTTCCCGATTTTCAGGAGTTTCCAATGTCTGCATATAAGGGACCTCCTAATTTGAGTGATCAGCTTATTCGAGCTGATGTGGGGAGTAAAAAAGTTTCAGTGCAACAATGTTTGACTACTACAAATTGTGGAACATTTGCTTGTTTAGCATGTATGAACTGCAGCCATGTAATTAATGGACAATATTTGTTCCATTCAAGAATGGAGAGAATGTTTAATATACTAGGACATTACAACTGTAATACTGACTTTGCTGTTTATTTGATCAAATGCCTATGTGGAATCCTATATATAGAGGAAACAATTTGCAAAATGAGAGAGAGAATGAATGAACATAAGAGTAGCATTAGACGGAGGGAAATTGATGCCCCATTAACCAATCATTTTAATAAATATGTACATAATATTAGTCAACTTCGCTTTCAAATAATTTAACAGATGAGAACTCCTAGGAGAGAGGTGTTTTGAATATTTAAATTAGACTCCCTAGAACCTAAAGGGATGAATAGAGAGCTAGATTTGTTTTTAATTTTGTAACAAGGTTCAATTTGTTCTGCTTTAAATTGGATGTTACACTAATGATATGTACTGTGAAAAGTTTGACCAGTAGGGGTCTCTACATCATGTATAAGATGTTTTTTAAATTTTAGGTATGGTACCTTTAAATTAAATGTAGAAGGTGTTTATCCCTATGAATATGTGATTATGTGCAATGGTCTGTATAGCATGATTTAGGGGTAACACCTGAAACATCGCTGTCTTGTGTTTTCTGACCCAATAAAGGACTTTAAGTAATTTGGAGAATGCTGCAGTTTGTTCTTGTTTTTTTGTGACTGTTATTGGGAACTTATACAGGGTTCCTGTGCTTGCACCCAGTTTTATAGTGCAGTATCCCATATATGAACTTGATAGAGTTCTCCAGACCCATGCATGTTACCTGTATAAGAATATTATTCAGCAAATACCATGAGACCAGAGTCGAATAAAATTATAAAAAAAAAATCAATTGCATGTTCTATCTGAATCATGTCCAATTAGACCTTCCAAATAATGAATACAATAAATTAAAAATCTTTCCTCACACACAGATTGGGTAGAAATAGACTAGACAGACTTTTTCAATGGTTCTTTGTGAGTGTTTACACAAACAAACTATACATGGTCATTTTAAAGTAAAATATGCCAACTATTAATTTAGTACTGATAATAAATCCCTAATGTGTTGTATGCAGTTTTTACATTCAACCCATTATATTAATTCATCATGTAATATTGCTTAATTTTATAATACATGTAAAAGTTCTAAACAGTCATTTGCATTTACAAATCAACATTCTAATTCTAATATTAAGGTTATATACAAGTTTCATTATTACAAATTGTAATTTGATCTATACTTACATATTCACCCACAGAAGGGGAAACAACATGTAACATGAAGGCTCCATGAAAGAGAACAGACAGCTCTTTCTACTTTGCCAAGCATACATGATGGTAACATACCCAGATGAGATGGGTGGCTAAGCTGACTCAGCAGAGAAGTTAAAAACAGGAAAGTCAAAATTAAATTTTCATGGTTCAGATAGAGTGTGTCATTTTAAACAACTTTCCAATTTACTTTTAATATCACAATTTCTCTGTACTCTTGGTGTCCTTTATTTGAAGAGGTAGTCTAGGTATGCTTATGGGAGTGTGCACGTGTCTATGGCAGCAGTGTTTGCAACTATGTATAACATTGCTATAAATATTGTTGCAAACTGAGGCCAGATAGCTAAAGACATGTGTACGCTCCTGAGCTACCCTAGGATTTCTATGTAACAAAGATTACCAAGAGAACGAAGCAAAATTGATACTAGAAGTAAATTGGAAAGTTGTTTAAAAATGCATGTTCTATACAATCCATTTAAGTTAAATTTTTACTTTACCGTACCTTTAAAATAATGGAGATATGGAGACAAGGGATAGCATAACACTGAACCCCAGAGAAAAATCCCAATTTATTGAAACAAGCCCCCGTAAAACTGTGTTGCTAATATGAGTTAAATTTTTTACTTTATAAAAAAAAGTGGCGTTATTTCACCTCCATATAGCGCTGCAGGCTTGTGCGTGTGATATAGTGGCGTTGAGCTCCATACCGCACCGAAATCAAGCGCTGCTTTGACGTGCTCATGCACGATTTCCCCATAGACATCAATGGGGAGAGCCGGCAAAAAAAAAAGCCTAGCACCTACGATCACGGAAACATAAGCTCCGTAACACAGCCCCATTGATGTCTATGGGGAAAGAAAATGTTATGTTTAAACCTAACACCCTAACATAAACCCGAGTCTAAACACCCCTAATCTGCCACCCCCGACATCGCTGCCACCTACATACAGTTATTAACCCCTAATCTGCCGCCCCCAACATCGCTGCAGTCTACATAAAACTATTAAACCCTAATCTGCCGCTCCCGATGTCGCAGCCACTATACTTAGTTATACTGTAGCTAGCTTAGGTTTCATTTTTATTTCACAGGTAAGCTTGTATTTATTTTAACTAGATAGACTAGTTAGTAAATAGTTATTAACTATTTAATAAATACCTAGTTAAAATAAATACAAGCTTACCTGTGAAATAAAACATAACCTGCCTTATACTAAAACCTAACATTACAAAAAAAAAAATAAACACTAAAAATACTAAAAATAAAAATAACTAAATTACATAAAAAAACTCTAAATTACAAAAAATAAGAAACAAATTATCAAAAATAAAAAAGAATTACACCTAATCTAATAGCCCTATCAAAATAAAAAGCCCCCCCCAAAATAAAAAAAAACCTAGCCTACAATAAACTACAAATGGCCCTTAAATGGCCTTTTGTGGGGTATTGCCCCAAAGATATCAGCTCTTTTACCTGTAAAAAAAATACAAACACCCCCAACAGTACAACACACCATTTGTATGGGCATTGCCCTTAAAAGGGCATTTAGCTCTTTTACATGCCCAGACCCCAAACTAAAAAAAAAAAAAAAAAAAACCTTAAAAAAACCTAACACTAACCCCCAACGATCCACTTACAGTTGTTGAAGTCCCAATTGAACGATCCATCAAGCCAGCGAAGTCCTCATCCATGTGGCAAGAAGTCTTCATCCAGGCGGCCTCTTCCATCTTCATCCAGCTGGCGAAGTCCTCATCCAGGCGGCAAGAAGTCTTCATCCACACGGCATCTTCTATCTTCATCCAGACTTCTTGCCGCATGGATGAGGACTTCACCGGCTGGATGGATCCTATAAGCGGGACTTCAAGAACTGTAAGTGGATTGTCGGGGGTTAGTGTTAGGTTTTTTAAGGGTTTTTTGGGTGGGTTTTATTTTTAGTTTAGGGTCTGGGCAATGGGGAGCTTAGGTTTTTTAGATAGTTATTTTATTTGGGGGGGGTGGTTGTGGGGGTAGGGGGTTTTACTGTTGGGGGGGTGTTTGTATTTTTTTACAGGTAAAAGAGCTGAAATCTTTGGGCAATGCCCCACAAAAGGCCATTTTAGGGGCCATTGGTAGTTTATTGTAGGCTAGGTTTGTTTTTATTTTGGGTGGGCTTTTTTATTTTGATAGGGCTATTAGATTAGGTGTAATTCTTTTTTATTTTTGATCATTTGTTTCTTATTTTTCGTAATTTAGTGTTTGTTTTATTTGTAATTTAGTTTTTTTTTTAATTAGATACATTTTGTAATTTTTAGAGTAGTGTTAGGATTTTTTAATGTGTAGTTTAGTTTAATTTAATTGGTAGTTAGTTTAATTGTAGTTTTATAATTATCTTAACAATGAGATCCCAGGAGGGGAAATAAAGAGACGCTCTAGGCAGTGTTCATGTATTGTCAGTTCAGATATGTCCGAAAATTTTACCAGACAGTGGTTTGTAGCAAATGTTTCTGGTGATCACAAATATAGGATCCTGGATGGTGAATGTTGTGACTGATGTTAATCGGGGCAGCTCCTCTTGATCCCGGTGTATGGGGTAGACTAATAGAAAGCAAAGACAAAAAGAGGGCGCCTCATAGTGTAATCCTGTCTTATAAGATTGAAAATGCAGTGGTAATAAATATGATTGCCAGAAATACTGTGACCGGTGCAAATCAGCAGGCTAGCAATTAACAGTGGCTAGTTAACTGAAGCCGGTTCCACTGGTAGTATTCACCACTGTGTTTTGGTGCTGCACGGCTGTTAGTGGTAATGGATAGATTTCTGTATCGGCTGTAGGATGATATCAAATCGAGGACAATTTCCAATATTAAAAGATAAAAATGCTTTATTGTGCCAAAGCAATGCGTTTCTCAACCAAAAAAATGGTTGTTTCTTCAGGCAATAGAAAGTGAATCGCTTTCTATTGCCTGAAGAAACGACCAGTTTTTGTACAAGACTTGTAATAGCAGCGTTAGGGAAAATGAAGCGTTATGGGCCATAACAATGCTATTTGACTCATAACACAAAACTCGTAATCTAGCTGATAGTTATTTAAGATAATCAGTCCGGGTCTACCTTTTATAGTAACAAATGTTTTTGTTATGTATATCTGGAATTATCTGTCAATAAAAATGCTGGGTCAGTTGGGAATATGGTAAAGAAATTATTTGTTTGCCACAATTACTAGCTTATCTGACTCTTGCCAAGTATGCTGAGAATTAAAATAAAAACAACAAAAAAACAATTATTCCTTTTACTGCCTTAAAGCAATACTAAACTCAATTTTTGTCTTTAATGATTCTGAAAGAGATAGAGCATACAATTTTAAGCAACGTTCTAATTTACTCCTATTATCATTTTATCTCCGTTCTCTTGGTATATTTAATTGAAAAAGCAGGAATGTAAGCTGAGCAGCTGGCCCATTTTTGGCTCAGCACCCTGGATAGCGCTTGCTGATTGGTGGCTACATTTAGACACCAATCAGCAAGCAGAACTCAGGTGAAGAACCAAAAAGTGGCTGGCTCATAAGCTTACACTTATGCTTTTTAAATAAAGATACAAAGAGATTGAAGAAAATGTTATGATAGGAGTAAATTAGAAAGTTGCTTAAAATTACATGCTCTAATCTGAATCATGAAAGAAAAAAATTGGGGTTTAGTGTCCCTTTAAACTTGCATGCTATTTCAAATAAATATAATTTACTGAATGTTTTTGTTAGTTCTAACTTGATAATCATTAAATTAAGTAACATATGCCTATTGATTTGCTTTATCATTTAGTAATAATAAGCACAATTTGAATAATCTTTTCAGAATCAGCATTACTTATTAATCTGGCTTTAGTTTAATTGATAGCCCTATCACTAACTAAAAGGATTTGGATTTATTATCATTCTACTTTGCAAAGGATATAATTCAAAGTGTCATCTGACATATATACACAAGTAAGAAACCAGCCCTTTATGTGTTAATTGTACATACAGAATTATATAGGGTTCTCTAATATGCTCTACCATACTATACTTTGTGGGCACTAACTGCATAATATAATAATATCTGCAAACACTAAGTGAAAATAATTTATTATATAGCTTGGTTACATTAGTGAAAGAGACAAATTACAATATTAATGACATTGTTATTGGGGTGTGTTGAAATATCAAAGGCTGGAAAAAGCTGTTCAAAAATTTAAAATTTATTTCAATGGATGTGTGGTCACCTTTATGTTCAATGAACAGGAAAAAAGGCACCTTCACGGTTATGCGGTTAAAAAGTCTTAAGTTCAGCTCAGGATGGAAAGTTTGGGTTGTTCCCAGTGACCCACTGACGCGTTTCGGCTCGCTGGCCGTAATCGCGTCAGTGGGTCACTGGGAACAACCCAAACTTTCCATCCTGAGCTGAACTTAAGAATTTGTTTTGCTGTTCAAGAAATAAACTAAAGACTTTTTAACCGCATAACCGTGAAGGTGCCTTTTTTCCTGTTCATTGAGAATTACCTGAGTAATCACTAAAGTGCACACACGGCAGCGATTTCCACCACGCCCCACTGCAGGTATTGTGACGGAAGCACGCCCAAAACGTCAACGAGCACACACACGAAGGGGTAACAGAGAAACACAGAACGCCGAGTAAGGACGAGCCGGGCTTCCGCGATAGTGGAGTCTCCAAAGCAGACCACAGGTGAACACCGGGTTTTGTGTAGAAGAGGGAGATGAGTTCCGGACAACGGGCGAATGTGAGTGTTTAACCCAGAAGTGAAGTTTGAAAAGTGTGAACTGAAATTCTGTGATGGGTGCAATTTATTAAGGTCACATAGCAGTGGGGTTAAATTTGGACTTGGCAACATAAGGATATAAGACAGGTGCTAAGCCTTTGGTGTCACCTTTATGTGACACAAAGCAACTTCTAAACCATGTAATAATTTGGGTTCTAATAAAGCCCCACATAACGATCCTGTGCATTCCTTTTAGATAATGTTTTCTATAAATAGATACAACAATCTATCTGAAGGTTTTTTTTTTCCTTTCTTCCCAAAAATATAGGGTTGTTTGTTGTTTTTTTTTAAAGGGACATTAAACAATATACTTTCATTATTTATTTTGTACCCTTTTCCTGTAATTCCATTTTGAAATTGTGAGCTTTTCAGTTCCTGTTAGAAATGGAAGTGCAGAACACTGTTATATTCCCACAGCCATTTTACAGAACGTAACCTAAGTTACAACATGGCAGCTCCCACTGATTTATAGACACTGAATCTTTACACTTATTTTGTCAATATCAAAACAACCAATGAAAGTTTAAAAGACACATCTACATGTTATTCTCAGACTAATCTTTTGTTTGAATGCATCATTCTATCTAGCATTTATTTAGTGGTTAATGTCCCTTTAAACTGAAAATGTAATTCACCGTAAACTGTTTAAAGTGATTCAGATAGTGCATACAGTATTAATATTAAACAACTTTCCTATTTACTTCTATTGCTACTTTTGCTTTATTCTCTTGGTATCCTTTTTTTGAAGGAGCTGCAATCCACTACTGGGATCTAGCTGATCTAGTGATTAGTTAAAGGGACACTAAACACAATTTTATTCTTTAATGATTCAAATAGAGCAGTGTTTCCCAACCACGGTCCTCAAGTACACCCAACAGTCCTGGTTTTCATTATAGCTGAACCAGTACACAGGTGAAGTAATCAGCTGATCGGTAACCAGCCTGCTCTCACCCGTCAGCTGCTTATTTCACCTGTGCTCTAGTTCAGCTATAATGAAAACCAGGACTGTTGGGGGTACTTAAGGACCGTGGTTGGGAAACATTTAAATAGAGCATGCAATTTTAATCAACTTTCTAATGTACTCCCATTATCAATTTTTCTTTGTTCTCTTGCTATCTTTATTTAAAAAGCAGGAATGGAAAGCTTAAGAGCCGTCCAATTTTTGGTTGAGAACCTGGGTTATGCTTGCATATTGGTTTTCTAAATGTAGCCACCAATAAGCAAGCACTATACAGGGTGCTGAACCTGAAATGGGCTGGATCCTAAACTTTAAATTCCTGCTTTTTAAAAATAAAATAAAATTGAGAATAGGAGTAAATTAGAAAGTTACTTAAAAGTTCATGCTCTATCTGAATCACAAAAAAAAAATTGGGTTTAGTATCCCTTTAATATGTGCAGGAGTTCATTTGCATCTGTCCTTTATTGGCCACAGTATAGGAAATTATATAAACAGCATGCAAGAGTATTTTCAATGGGATTGTCTTGGACCTGCAAAACAATGCATTATAAAAGGGACACTGTACACTAGATGATCCATTTATATAGCACATCTGGGTGTGTTTTTGTAAAAAAAAAGTTTTAAATAGTTTCAAAGCATTTATTTTTCATGTAGATCTTTCACAATGCAGTGAATCACTTAAAATGTATAAATAAAAAAAAAAACATTCGGCTAGATTACGAGTCTTGTGTTATGAGTAAAAAAGCAGCGTTAAGCCTCATAACGCTGCTTTTTTACTACCGCTACTATTACGAGTCTTGCAGATTTAGGGGCACCGCACACTTTTTGACTTTACCGCAAATCAACTTACGCAAATTGCGTATAGTCCTTTTTCAATGGGACTTCCATAGCGCCGGTATTACAAGCTTGTCCTGGGAGGCCAAAAAGTGAGCGGTACACCCTATCCCATCAAGATCTGTACCGCATTTTAAAGTCAGTAGTTATGAGTTTTACACTACAACGCTGTAGCATAAAACTCATAACTAAAGTGCTAAAAAGTATACTAACACCCATAAACTACCTATTAACCCCTAAACCAAACACTAAAATAAATTTATTAACCCCTAATCTGCCACTCCTGACATCGCCCCCACTAGAATAAACATATTAACCCCTAAACCGTCACACTCCTGCCTCGCAAACACTAGTTAAATATTATTAACCCCTAATCTGCCGCCCCTAACATCGCCGCCACCTACCTACATTTATTAACCCCTAATCTGCCGCCCCAACGTCGCCGCCACTATACTAAATTTATTAACCCCTAAATCTAACCCTAACCCTAGCACCCACTAACTTTAATGTAATTAAAATAAATCTAAATAAAACCTACTATTAATAACTAAATAATTCATATTTAAAACTAAATACTTACCTGCTACAATATAACTAATAACATTATATCTAGCTTAGGGTTTATTTTTATTTTACAGGCAAGTTTGTATTTATTTTAACTAGGTAGACTAGTTACTAAATAGTTTTTAACTATTTACTAACTACCTAGCTAAAATAAATACAAATTGACCTGTAAAATAAAACCTAACCTGTCTTACACTAACACCTAACTTAACCCTTCAATTAAATAAATTCCCTAAATTAAATACAATTAACTAAATTCAATACAATTAGCTAAATTACAAAGAAAAAACACGAAATTACAGAAAATAAAAAACAAATTACAAGATCTTTAAACTAATTACAACTAATCTATTAGCCCTATCAAAATAAAAAAGCCCACCCAAAAAAAAAAAACCTAACCTAAACTAAACTACCAATAGCCCTTAAAAGGGCCTTTTGCGGGGCATTGCCCCAAAGAAAATGGCTCTTTTACCTTTTAAAACAAATACAAACAACCCCCCAACAGTAAAACCCACCACCCACACAACCAACCCCCCAAATAAAACCCTAACTTAAAAAACCTAAGCTCCCCATTGCCCTGAAAAGGGCATTTGGATGGGCATTGCCCTTAAAAGGGCATTTAGCTCTATTGCAGCCCAAACCCCTAATCTAAAAATAAAACCCACCCAATTCACCCTTAAAAAATCCTAACACTAACCCCCGAAGATCCACTTACAGTTTTGAAGAGCCGACATGCATCCTCAATGAAGCCGGGAGAAGTCTTCATCCAAGCAGCAAGATGTCCTCAACGAAGCCTGCAGAAGTGGTCCTCCAGACGGGCAAAAGTCTTCACCCAGACGGCATCTTCTATCTTCATCCTTCCGATGCGGAGTGGCTCTATCTTCAAGACATCCGGCACGGAGCATCCTCTTCAATCGACGGCTTCTTCTACAATGATGGTTCACTTAAATGACATCATCCAAGATGGCGTCCCTTAGATTCCGATTGGCTGATTCTAAATTAAGATTAAAAAAATTCTATTGGCTGAAAGAATTCTATCAGCCAATCGGAATCTAAGGGACGCCATATTGGATGACGTCATTTAAAGGAACCGTCATTGTAGAAGAAGCCGTTGATTGAAGAGGATGCTCCGCGCCGGATGTCTTGAAGATGGAGCCGCTCCGCGTTGGAAGGATGAAGATAGAAGATGCCGTCTGGGTAAAGACTTCTGCCCGTCTGGAGGACCACTTCTGCCGGCTTCATTGAGGACATCTTGCTGCTTGGATGAGGACTTCTACCGGCTTCGTTGAGGATGTATGTCGGCTCTACAAAACTGTAAGTGGATCTTCGGAGGTTAGTGTTAGGTTTTTTTAAGGGTTTATTGGGTGGATTTTATTTTTAGATTAGGGGTTTGGGCTGCAATAGAGCTAAATGCCCTTTTAAGGGCAATGGGGAGCTTAGTTTTTTTTAGTTAGAGTTTTATTTGGGGGGTTGGTTGTGTGGGTGGTGGGTTTTACTGTTGGGGGGGTTGTTTGTATTTTTTTTAAACTCTCTCTCCCCCCCCCTCTCCTCTCTCTCCCCCTCTCCTCTCTCTCTCTCCCCCCTCTCCTCTCTCTCTCTCCCCCCCTCTCCTCTCTATCTCTCCCCCCTCTCCTCTCTATCTCCCCCCCTCTCCTCTGTCTCCCCCTCTCCTCTCTCTCCCCGCCTCTCCTCTCTCTCCCCCCCTCTCCTCTCTCTTTCCCCCCCTCCTCTCTCTCTCTCCCCCTCTCCTCTCTCTCCCCCCCTCTCGTCTCTCCCCTCTCTCCTCTCTCTATCCCCCTCTCCTCTCTCTCTCCCCCCCTCTCCTTTCTCTCTCCCCCCTCTCCTCTCTATCTCTCCCCCCTCTCCTCTCTATCTCTCCCCCCTCTCCTCTGTCTCCCCCTCTCCTCTCTCTCCCCGCCTCTCCTCTCTCTCCCCCCCTCTCCTCTCTCTTTCCCCCCCTCCTCTCTCTCTCTCCCCCTCTCCTCTCTCTCCCCCCCCCTCTCGTCTCTCCCCTCTCTCCTCTCTCTATCCCCCTCTCCTCTCTCTCTCCCCCCCTCTCCTTTCTCTCTCCCCCCTCTCCTCTCTCTCCCCCCTCCCTCTCCTCTCTCTCCCTCCCTCTCCCCCTCCCTCTCCTCTCTCTCCCCCCTCTCCTTTCTCTCTCCCCCCCTCTCCTCTCTCTCCCCCCTCCCTCTCCTCTCTCTCCCCCCTCCCTCTCCTCTCTCACCCCCTCCCTCTCCTCTCTCTCCCCCCTCTCCTCTCTCTCTCTCTCTCTCCCCCCTCTCTCTCTCTCTCTCTCTCCCCCCCCTCTCCTCTCTCTCTCCCCCCTCTCCTCTCTCTCCCCTCTCTCCCCCCCTCCCTCTCCTCTCTCTCCCCCCCTCCCTCTCCTCTCTCTCCCCCCTCCCTCTCCTCTCTCTCCCCCTCCCTTTCCTCTCTCTCCCCCCTCTCCTCTCTCTCTCCCCCCCTCTCCTCTCTCTCTCTCTCCCCCTCTCCCCCTCTCTCTCCCCCCTCTCTCCCTCTCTCTCTCCCTCCCTCTCCTCTCTCTCCCCCCTATACTCTCTCTCCCTCCCTCTCCTCTCTCTCCTCCCCTCATCTCTGTCTCTCCCCCCTCCTCTCTCTCCCCCCTCTCCTCTCTCTCCCCCCCTCTCCTCTCTCTCCCCCCTCTCCTCTCTCTCTCCCCCCTCTCCTCTCTCTCCCCCCCTCTCCCTCTCCTCTCTCTCCATCCCTCCCTCTCCTCTCTCTCCCCCTCTCCTCTCTCTATCTCTCCCCCTATCCTCTCTCTCTCCCCCCTCTCTGCCCCCCCTCTCCTCTCTCTCCCCCCTCTCCTCTCTCTCCCCCCTCTCCTCTCTCTCCCCCTCTCCTCTCTCTCCCTCCTCTCTCTCTCTTCCCCCCGCTCCTCTCTCTCCCACCTTCTCCTCTCTCTCCCCCCTCTCCTCTCTCTCCCCCCTCTCCTCTCTCTCTCCCCTCTCCTCTCTCTCCCCCCCTCTCCTCTCTTTCTCCCCCCCTCCACTCTCCCCCCTCTCCTCTCTCTCTCCCCTCCTCTCTGTCTCTCTACCGGCCACACCCCCTTCATGCCCGGCCACGCCCTTTTCATGGTCAGTCACGTCCGAGCATGCCGACCATGCCCCCCGCTCACGCCCGGCCACGCCCACTTCTGCTGCAGATGAGATCAGCTAGGGAGTAAGACTCAAAGGCCAGGTGTGTTTGTCCTCATGCTGTCTCTACTGCACATGACAGCTTCGGACAAACACACTTGGCCTTTTATATAATAGGATGTATATATATATATATATATATATATATATATATATATATATATATATTTGCTGAATATATATATACTGTATTTGTATTTGATTATGACCAAATATATGTCTAGTTGTTATTATAGTCTATATAAATCAAGCTATAAAATATTTAGATATATTCAATTAATCGTCTGATATTTCAGTATTGTGGACACAATATTTCTATAAATTAACCTTAACTTAAAATGAATCGCTTATTAATTATCACACATGAATTATACAACAATTATAAATAGCCAGAAAGTTTAACAAATTCAATATATACAGTATATACCTTTTTAAAGGGAAAGTCTACACCAGAATTTTTATTGTTTAAAAAGAGATAATCCCTTTATTATCCATTCCCTAGTTTTGCACAACAAACACAGTTATATAAATACATTTTTTACCTCTGTGATTACCTTGTATCTAATCCTCTGCAAATCGCCCCCTTATTTTAGTTTGACAGACATCCATTTTAGCCAATCACAGCTGGCTCACCTGAACTCCACATGCATGAGCACAGTGTTATCTATATGACACACGTGAACTAACACCCTCTAGTGGTGAAAAACTGTCAAAATGCCCTGAGAGAAGAGGCGGCCTTCAAGGGCTTAGAAATTAGCATATGAACCTCCTAGATTTAGCTTTCAACTAAGAATAGCAAGGGAACAAAGCAAAATTGGTAATAAAAGTAAATTTGAAAATTGTTTAAAATTACATTCTCTATCTGAATCATGAAAGAATATATTTGCTTTAAAACATTAAAAATATAAAAACATCAAACCGCTTAATACATAACTAGTAAACCAATTTGAGAGTTCAATATTCCATATATTTCTATTGTCATACGTGGCGATATTTTGCACAAATTTCTGGAGAGAAGTGAGCCCAATAATCTCTTATCCAGAAAAAGGGTCACAACAGGATTTGTTTTACAGATGACTGTGTAAGCACACTCTTGTTGTGTAAAAATGGCAGCAAAGAAGGATTGCAACAAGGAGAACAGGCAACCACCACGGCAAGGCTCAGTCAGTCATTCACAAAAAGAAGCAGCAAGGGCCCTTCTCTTCCTGTGCAGAGAGTTTTTGTTAGACCAAAACTCCTCCCCATGTCTTGAATCATTCAATATAATTTCTCTGGGTAGGACCTTTGAGTCTGAGCTCAGCTCTCATTGGCCTTGGGGAATGCCAACATTGTTTACTTAATTCCTCTCAATCAAGTATCTTTTTGGCTGCAATTCTTGTATTGAATACTAGGGGAACAACAGGAATTTAGAATGAGTAAGATACTTTAAAGTACAGAAAAATATATATTTTCATAAATGTATATTCAATATACTTATTATTTCCTAGCTTTAATAAAGCCTCTGGTAATATTATAAGTGGTTATTTCATTTGACTGAGCATGCACATTTCAAGATATTTTAAATCTGTAGTATATATATATATATATAATATGCATATCCTTTGTGTATGTCTCACTACAATTTCCTACTTATAATATTTTAAGAGATGTACTAAGAGTTATATTTATATGAGGGGGCATGGTAGTGATGATACAATATTTTGAGTATCATATTAATAAGTAGTTATACTATTAGTTATTTGATTTTTATAAAATTATATCATTTCATATTATATATTTTATTTCATAATTTCACATCTTAATATTTTTTTAGTGCATGGATTCATGTCTATGATAATATTCTTAGGACAGCTTATTTAATATTCATTTCCAAACCTCATAAGTATATCAGATGTCTGAGAAACAAAAGGAAATGTTTTTTTATTCATTCTGAAATAAGTTGTCAAACCTTTTATATATCAATACAGATATGTATTAATTTCACTTTATATCAAACACAGTGTGTAACAGGTGGTGTATCTCTTAGACTCATATATATACTATTCATACAGTCTGAGGTACATATTAAACATTTGAAAGTTATCTAAAATGTATTTAGACTTTAAAATTTCAACTCATACTTTCAACTTCCACAAGATGAAAATATTTCCCCCTTTGTAACCTTTAACACAGACAAGAAGTCTGGTGTTTTGTATATTTAACTCTGTATGGAATAATTAACACTTAGATAATATGGGCCACATTCCCTGAGAATTTGTGTATATTCAAATATCAGTTCAGACTGAATGTCTGTTGTCCACAGGGGGCATAATGAATTAGGTAAGTATCAGCGCAATTATTTAAGTAATAGATTTTGATCTGAGAAAAACCATACAACAAAAACTCTATTGACCTCTTCTCTGAGACCGTGATCAAAGGTTTTTGAGGTGTGACATTATCTCTTACAGTTTGGGACAAATGTTTGCTCTCTGGAACAAACGCACCACATTTGCTCTTTAGAAATCCTGGTTAGTGAACATCTGAACAGCAGGATGTCTAAGCAAGCATACTTTCTTTCTATGTAGTGTGTCTTAATCAGTAAGGGGGGTCTATGTCAAACACCTCAGTCATTTACAAATGGCCAAAGCACTTTATATAATACTGAAATATTACGTATATTTACTTTTTATTGAGATTTGCGGTAAATACAATATAAAGCTTTCGTCCATTTACAGTAACAAAGAATATACAAGATAAGTGAGGGTAGATATGGAGAAAAAAAATTGATTATACAATATGATTGTAAGCGTAGTTTGACATTGATAGGAAATACAAGTTTTTTCTCAAAACACAAATGTCTATACAAGCTCCTATGAAGGGAATAGCAAATAACGTTTCCGATAAGTACCTAACAGACCTGTCTTTTCATGTGGTGATCCATAACTGTGTGGCAATATGCAACTTGGCATTTATAGTTATATAATTTCAAAACACACATCGATTAGTCATCTCAGGTCTCCACCAACTGATAAGTAGCTGGACTTAGCATAGTGAAATCTCTTTTTTTTAATTTTATTTTTTATAGTGTTAGTCTTTAATATATAATGGTATATGAGGAGTGGGGGTAATCAGCAGGCAAGAGCTGCTTTAATACTATGTATATTATATATATATATATATATATATATATATATATATATATATATATATATATATATATATATATATATATATAAATTAAATATCACTAAGCAATACCCTGACAATTGGAATGTGAAATATTCATAATTTCATGTCAGGTTAGCGCACTTGAGAAAATGTGATTGGATTTGTGCATGATTAAGGGTGTTATTTTTTTTTTCTCTACATTTTGTCTCCACTTTTTGGCTTCATTGATCACAATATATGAAGTTTGTCTTTTTGTGTAACAGCGTTAGTGCATGAGTGAAAACTTTTTACTTTTTACTTGTAATATGCACACGAACATGACAGGAACAAAAATCTGAAGCCTAAGCGGGGTTAACACCCAAGGGAGAGCGCAAAGTATTGCTCCACTTGTAATCTTAGCCCTATATGTTGGTAGTTCACTGTTTTGCTATGATTCATGTTCTTTCATTAATTTGCCCATCTGGCTAAATGACATTTAGATTGTTTAGTACCATTCTTAGAATTATCTATTTATTTGTGTGGTTAAGTAGATTGTTTTTACTGTTTAACAGAGCATGCATATTTTTATGTGTTTTCCATACAGCAGCTTATTTACAGCATATATATATATATATATATATATATATATATATATATATACATACATACATACATACATACATATATATATATATATATATATATATATATATATATATATATATATATAAAAGAAAGTAGAATATACTTCCAACTAGTAGAGATATTAGCTTTTGGCTAAGAAGCACAAATGCAAATAGAAGCTATACAGTATATATATATATATATATATATATATATATATATATATATATATATATATGTGTGTGTGTGTCCTAAGTTAGGAAAAGACACTAGATAACTAGATACTAGATAACTAATGTACAATAAAAAGAAAATGGTGTTAGTAAGAATAAAATGTAGTATATATATGTATACTGAAAATGAAATGATGTAAGTGGTATATATACCAGCTGCTATGAGCCCATAAACCAATAAGGCAGGATATCCTTTTCCTAGATATCCTTAACAAATTAATGGACAAAGAAGAAAGAGGTACGTGATGTGCATAGAATGGCTTTCCTTTCTTCTAAAGGTATCCCAGATGATGTCAATATCTCTCCTAATACAGGGTCTCCGGTTCAGTAGCACCAGATGTAGTGGTCAAACGATGTATATTAGGAAAGAGAAATAAATACAGAATAATAGTGCAACTCCATTTTATTCGGGTTAGGATAAAGAAGTGAACAAAATACACTTTAAAATAAACAACCTCAATGATATGAGGTAACAAGAATGTCTTACATACAGCTTATAGAAAAGGAACATCCAAGGAAAACTGCACCGGTGGGTTGCAGTCACAACTAACACTTTCGCAGTATTAACGGAAGAGTTGGAGTCGGCAAACAAAGTATGTACAGTCAGTACACTATCACCTGATGCGTTTTGAAGGTCATTAAAATACTGCCTTCTTCATCAGAGGTTTTATATATATAAATGGGATATCCACTCAAAATTACTATAATACTGTAATCAACTACCAGGGTGTCACAATACAAAGTATTCAATTGTTTAAGTAGGATCTGCATTTTATGGTTTCAAACACATACATATACAAGAATACAATTATTTATTTAAATAGCATTTTGGGGAAACCAATTCTATGTAGATCAGGAGGGGGAACTTGTTGCCCAGATACATTAGCTAAATCATTTATATTCATGTATATGTAAAACCAACAAGGGTGAATCTTTTTTTATTTTATACTTATATATTAACTATAGCTTAAAGGAACAGGATACCCAAATGCTAAAGCACTTAAAAGTGAATCAGCATAGCTGACTAGAAAATATCACCTGAACATTTCTATGTAAAAAGGGAAGATATTTTACCTTAAAATTTCCAAAATACCAACATCACACATCTACACGTCATCATCACTAGGTTCCCTAATAAAGTCCCATGGTTTACAATATCATTTGTATGCTGACAACACCAAAATCTACTTCTCTGCACCAGACCTTTCTCTTTCCTTGCTAACCCGTGTCACTAACTGTCTTTCTCACATCTCCAACTGGATGTCCTCTCACTACCTCAAGCTAAATCTCTCCAAAACTGAGCTCCTTATTTTCCTACCCTTCTTCTAAACTCTCCACCCCCAATCTCTTTATAACTGTCGACAACTCCATCATTACCCCTACCCCGCATGCCTGATGTCTCGGGGTCACATTTGACTCAGATCTTTCTTTCACTCCTCACATTCAGTCTTTGGCTAAAGCCTGCCGCTTCCACCTTAAAATCATCTCTAAAATTAGACACTTCCTTACAAAAGACACAACTAAGATTTTAATCCACTCTCTCATCCTCTCCCGCCTCGATTACTGCAACTCTGTCCTCTCTGGTCTCCCCACCTACCGCCTAGCTCCTTTACAATCCTTAATGAATGCCTCTGCTAGACTCATCTTCCTTACACGTTGACCTTCATCTGCTGCACCTCTCTGCCAATCCCTTCACTGGCTTCCTCTTGCCTCTAGGATCAAACACAAAATTCTCACTCTGACATACAAAGCCCTCAACTGCACTGCTCCCCCCTATATCTCAGACCTTGTCTCCAGATACTCTCCCTCCCGTCCCCTTCGTTCTGCTCACGACCTCCTCCTCTCCTCCTCTCATGTCACCTCATCACACTCCCGTTTACAGGACTTCTCCAGACTGGCTCCCATCTTGTGGAACTCTCTGCCTAGCTCCACAAGACTCTCTTCTAGTTTTAAAAGCTTCAAGTGCTCCCTAAAAACTCTACTGTTCAGGGATGCATACAACCTACGCTAACCTTTCTTTATACCAGTTCCTCTCCTCCATTGCTATCCCCTGAACCCCCCTAGCATGTAAGTCTAAGAGTCCAGCTGTTTGTTGATCACCTTCTCAAGAGCTGACTACAACAGTGCAACTCTTGGCAGGACACTCTACCCATTTGATCCCTATAACTGTTTTTTGTACTCCGCCTTTGTTAATAGCGCTGCGGAATCTGTTGGCGCTCTACAAATAACCGATAATAATAAAATAATAATAAAGGGACATTAAGCAGCCAATCAGGAAGAACGTTATGTAAAACGTTATGTGGAACGCGCGTCAGGATCACTCTCACAAGGTAATAGTACCGCTTTTGTTTTTAATTTGCTTACTCAGTACTTTATTCTAAAACATTGTATTTTCAATTATTCGAGTAGTCAATATAAAGATAATTGTAGCCTCCGCTATGGAAGAGGCTTTGCTCAGCTTAGCGTTGTTGTGTATTAGTTTTGTTGTATATATACAACCTATATGGCTATTATTTGTCTCTAAGTAGCATTACCACCCTCACACAACTGCTATTTTAAAACATAATACTAAATACATTGTGATATATATTATTGTAACGGCAGTTAGGTTGGCAAGTTGTGAGGACTATAATACATTACAGTTTGAATATCTTATCTGTCAAATTATTAATGAATTCTGAATTTATTATGATAACTATTCATCAAGTAACTTAAATGGTATAATTTAAAGTAACCAGAAATTAGTTCAACACCTCTGATTGTAACAAAAATAGAACCCAATAATCGAAAAAACAGAAAGGCTGATGAAATAAGTGTTAAAACTTCACCTTTAATTGAAATTCCGTGAGTAAAAAACAAAGGCACAGCACACAGACCTGACTACCGCTGACGCGTTTCCTGCCCTATTGGGCACTTCATCAGAGCTACCTAACAGGTGTGTAAGGACTCCTTAAAAACAGGATGTAAGCCCTGCACACCTGCTGCATAATTAATTATAACAAAAAATGGAAATTTTGTGTGTATTGTGAAATAAACATCCAATCCAACGTGTAAAACAATAATAAACATTATGCATAATAAATAAACTTGAAAATATCGATCATAAACAAAAAAATATATATACATTATTATACACTAAGACTATGCTTTCATATAAAATTGTATCATTCAATAGGCACATTAAAAACGATAGTACAATTCAATGTGTGGGGGATAACAATTCTTGCTGTAACTAAATACATGAATATTCGTCAATTAATAACATCCCAGTGTACTGAAGTTAATTTAAACATGTTGAAAACATATAATATGGAAATACAAAGAGGGAACTGATATTCTAATAAACCTTAGTAAATAAACGATGTAAAATGTACATTGTATATACATGTATTAGGTAACACACAGAAAGCATAAGCAGTTAAGTTTACCAATGTGTATTACATCATATAAAAGTCAAATGCTATAAAGTATAAACACATTAAAAAGACATATACTGCCTGCTCTCCGGGTGACCAAATTGAATAGTTTATCACTAAGATTTTATATATAATCTGGGCGATATCAGAATTTATAACTATTATAAGATCCAGATCCTAGGTCTATGTATTGTCAATGAACAATTTGATGTCACTTATTTTATTAATGCCAAAAGGAGCACCGGTTTTTAAAGTGTGAATCCAGTAAACTTCTCGTTTACTCAGTGCTGCATATCTATTGCCTCCTCTGGGTCCTAGTTTAACTACCTCAATCCCTTGGAATGTAAAACCAGCTGAACTATTTCCATGTAAAGCAAAGTGCTTGGCCACAGGGGTTTTGGGAATTTCTGCTTCCAGGGAAAGTAAATGCTCTCTTATGCGATCTTTGAGCATTCTAGATGTTAACCCTGTATATTGATAATTACAAGACTTGCAGGTCAAAAGATATATAACAAAAGTAGAAGTGCAAGTAATATGCTCTTTAATCTTAAATGTTTGACCTGTACAAGTCGAAGTAAATGTATCGCCACATGTGACATAGCTACAACTCTTACAAGGTCTGACATTGCATTTATAAAAGCCTGGTTTAGATGTTAACCAATTAGTTGACTGTGTGGTGTGTAAGCTCTTCTTGCTAAAATCCTTTCTAGCCATATCACCAATGGTTTTAGCTTTACGAGAGATAAAATTACATTTACTAGAGATGTGTTTTAGATCTGAATCCCTATCTAGGATTGGTAATCTATTCCTAATAATTCTACTGATGTCATCAAATTGTCTGCTGTAAGATGTAATAAAATTCACACCATCTTTTAATCCAATATCTTTAACCTTATCTTTCAGTAGACTATTTCTATCAAAATTACTCACTTGTTCCGATATCTTCAACAAACTTTGTTCATCATAGCCTCTCTCTTTCAGTCTAATAGTTAGATCTTTTGCATGTTTCTTATAACTCTCTATGTTGCTACAATTCCTCCGTAATCTGATATATTGACCTTTTGGTATCCCCTTTTTTAAGTGAAATGGGTGGCAAGAATCTGCTCTAAGAATAGTATTACCAGAGATCTCTTTCCTAAAGACCTCAGTAACAATGCCCTCTGCACTGTGACTAAGTTTAACATCTAAATATGGTATGGCATCCTTAGAGTGACTAAATGTAAAACTTAAGTTAGCATCATTCTGATTTAGATATTGCACAAATTCATCTAAGATTCTATCGTCTCCACTCCATAATAAAAGCATATCATCTATAAAGCGTGTATAATAGGCGATATGCTTCTTAAATGGATTTGCAACATTGAACAATTTTTTGTCCTCAAATTCAGCTAGATAGAGATTAGCATACGAGGGGGCAAATTTAGCCCCCATCGCAGTGCCTCTCTGCTGTAGAAAATACATGCCATCAAAAATAAAATAATTATGATGTAGCAAAAAGCTGGTTACTTGCAACATATATTCTATTAGGCCTGAATCATAGTTCGAGTATTTAGACAGCATAGCTTTCATAGCCAATAAACCTTTATCGTGTGGTATACAAGAATATAAGGACACAGCATCTATTGTTACAAAGTTACAATCTGTATCACATTTACATTCTTGCAAAGACCTGATCAGGTGTTTGGTGTCACGTAAGAAACCTGGTAAAGATTGGACAACTGGCTGTAATTGTGCATCCAACCATTCCCCCAACCTCTCCCCCAGAGAGCCAATAGCAGATATAATAGGTCTTCCTGGGGGATTGGTTAAGCTTTTATGTACTTTAGGCAGGAACTTAAAAATTGGGATTCTAGGGTGTTCTACATATAATGTATCACATATACTGTTAGTGAAAATGTTTTTTTCTATACCATCATCTAACAAAGAAGAAAGTTCCCTTTGAAATTTGACTGTGGGATTAAAGGTTAATTTCTTATAAGTATCGGTGTCACTCAGCTGTCTCATAGCTTCCTTAAGATATTGTTCTTTATTTAAAACAACAATTGAACCTCCCTTATCAGAATCCACTATCACCAGATCTTTATTGTTAGTTATTTTTTTTAGAGCATTCCATTCCCTCTTATTTAAGTTTCTATGTTTATTTGAACTACTTTTTAAATTCTTCTCAGCTAGTTCTGTTAAATCTTGTTCCACTATGGCATGAAAAACCTCTATGAGGTCTGTACGAGAATTTACTGGATAAAAGGTACTTTTTTTTTTTTTTTTACCTAATACATGTATATACAATGTACATTTTACATCGTTTATTTACTAAGGTTTATTAGAATATCAGTTCCCTCTTTGTATTTCCATATTATATGTTTTCAACATGTTTAAATTAACTTCAGTACACTGGGATGTTATTAATTGACGAATATTCATGTATTTAGTTACAGCAAGAATTGTTATCCCCCACACATTGAATTGTACTATCGTTTTTAATGTGCCTATTGAATGATACAATTTTATATGAAAGCATAGTCTTAGTGTATAATAATGTATATATATTTTTTTGTTTATGATCGATATTTTCAAGTTTATTTATTATGCATAATGTTTATTATTGTTTTACACGTTGGATTGGATGTTTATTTCACAATACACACAAAATTTCCATTTTTTGTTATAATTAATTATGCAGCAGGTGTGCAGGGCTTACATCCTGTTTTTAAGGAGTCCTTACACACCTGTTAGGTAGCTCTGATGAAGTGCCCAATAGGGCAGGAAACGCGTCAGCGGTAGTCAGGTCTGTGTGCTGTGCCTTTGTTTTTTACTCACGGAATTTCAATTAAAGGTGAAGTTTTAACACTTATTTCATCAGCCTTTCTGTTTTTTCGATTATTGGGTTCTATTTTTGTTACAATCAGAGGTGTTGAACTAATTTCTGTTTACCTATCATTACAAACGAGGGCTTAGCAGGGGAGCCCTTCTCAACACCTGAGTAACAAGCCGTGATGCTGCTATGAACACAGGCAGTATCTGTGACTGTTGCTACAAATTGCGCTACTAACAGTGAATATAACAGTTCCGTTTTCCTGGATCTCATCTGACATTGGATTTCATTCTCAGAATCAAGTGAGTTTGTTATTGCTAGAACTGTCTAGCTTATGTTTTATTTGTAACGATGAGTCTTGCGAATGTAAGGGGTTAACGGTCTTGGTACATCAATTGCAACAATCACACAGGTTTACTACAATTGTTTCATAATTGGACAAAGCGATACATTGTCTCAGCTAGCACACACGAATATAATGTGCTGCTCATTTAACATTATTTTTTGCTTTTGATCCTTGTATTGAATTGCACAGCCCGAGCTGTCTGTTTGCATTTCTAATTTAAAGTAACATCTTACGAGACATTTAGCTCAGAGATTAAGATTCTTATAGAAGTTTTATCCATTTTGGCAAGTCAAACAATATCACACAGGTGTCCATAACACTGTGCGACATTAGACTGTTCGTAAATACCCTATATGAGGGTCAGACTGAATGACTATCGGACAGTAACTATATTAGACAGTGTTATTTTGTCTCACTTTTTCACATAATGTATCTGCCATACAAATAGTAAATCGGCTGAGTCACCAGTTATTGCAGACATATAATACAACTCTATGGGGCCTATCTATCAAGCTCCAAATGGAGCTTGGTGCCCCGTGTTGATCGCCGGAATTCAACCCAATCAAGTACGATCAGGTTGATTGACACCCCCCTGCTGGTGGCCGATTGGCCGCGAGTCTGCGAGCTGCTGGTGCAATGCTGAATACGGAGAGCGTATTGCTCTCCGTATTCAGCGAGGTCTGGCAGACCTGATCCGCACTGTCAGATCAGGTCCGTCGGACTTTGATAAATAGGGGCCTAAGTGTTAGCTGACAATCATACGACCTAAAACTTTATTATTATAGGTTGCTATTATAGGATTATTATAGGTTGCCATTTAACAGCATTAGTATCAGCATAAGTTGTTCTGTCTCTCTAATAACGATAACCAATATTAAGTGATATTACTGCACTGAGTTAAAGCTACTTTTAACTGTTTGTGTGTGTGTGTGCGTGTACAAGTCCAGTTGGACTTTTATTTATCTCCAATAAAGTTATTTAGTGCAAATGTCTTTTTTTGAGAGACAATTATTTTCTTTTGATAAACTGTTCTCTTAAGATAAAATATACTTCAGAGAGTCTTTTTCTTTCCTGCAAATCTACTTACAACTTTGTACATAAACGTGTATATTACTGCTCCAGACTCTAAAATTCTAGGGACAGCTAATACAAGCAACAATTTTTAAAATCCCTTAAACTATTATCTCAGTGCATTCTCCCTCGCCCCTCCTTCATACGAATGCATAACAGTTGTAATATGACATATCATATCACCTATTGCATCTAAGCACGCCCCAATGATAAAAGAATTGTGGCAATGGCGATATTTTAAAAAGGGATCAGTTGTGCGATCAAGATTGCTGGTGAAATGTTATAAAGGGCAGACAATCAGTGCTTGAAGGCAGTCTTGTGGAAAGTAATTTTATTATACATCTCTGTGGGTGGCAATGTTTTTTTGATACTGGCGATATTTTAAAAGCAGTCGAAGGTGCAATATAAATAATACCTTTATAGAGTATTGTATGGAAATACAATTTACATGTGTCAACAGAAACTCAACCCCTTTTGGTACAATACAATAGTGAAACTAAGGCATGAATAATGCACCTATAAGAGCTAGGGGATTGTGGGTATATTGTACCTATGTTTACAATGTTTTATTTATATGTATTTGATTGTATAGTGCTATAATATCTATTTTAAGTCTTGTGATTTTATTTGTTTTTTGTGTGTGTTTTTTTAGGAAGAAGATTTCATGTTCGGGATATTAATATTTAATAAAAGACAGTAGACACAGCTTTGTAGTTTTACAAAAGTGCAATTTTTTTAACTTTGCACTGTGTAAAATGTTTTTTTAAGAATAGACTTTTTTATATTCTATTTTTATTGTCAATATAAGTTTTCACTGTTCTAAATGTATTATATCTATAATATTAAGACTGCAGAGTAAAAAACTGTGTTCTATATTAAAGGGACACTCAAAATTAAACTTTAATGATATAGACAGAGCATGCAATGTTAAACAACTATCCAATTTATGGTTAACAAAATTGCTTGTGTTATTCGAGTGAAATACTGATCATTCTCCTTCATATTCTACTCTATTTGAACCTCTTACCAAGTTATCAAATATTTAACAGGTACGCTTGCGTTTATTCTGACGCAGCGCACCTATCGTGCAAACCGCCACCTCAGAGGCAGTGAATGCCATAGAAATCAACAGGACTTCCGAAAGCACAGAAAGGTTTGTGATACTTTGTAGATGCTGATACAAATAAAACCAATACAAATCTTTTAAATCGCATTCTCTTTCTAAGTCATGTTTGGGACTGTTAATAAACCACATTAATCTTTAATACACTCAGCAAATATTTTCCCACAAAGGATAGCAAGAGAATGACAACTTTTCCATACAAAAGTACATGAAAATGTGTTTAAAATTGCATTTTACTTCCCACAAAGGATAGCAAGAGAATGAAAACCATTCCATACTAAAATACATGCAAATGTGTTTAAAATTGCATTTTACTTCCCACAAAGGATAGCAACACAATGAAAACCATTCCATACTAAAATACATGCAAATGTGTAAATTGCATTTCACTTACCACAAAGGATAGCAAGAGAATGAAAACCATTTCATACAAAAGTAAATGCAAATGTGTTTAAAATTGCATTCTACTTCCAATAAAGGATAGAAAGAGAATGAAAACCATTCCATACAAAAATACATGCAAATGTGTTTAAAATTGCATTTTACTTACCACAAAGGATAGCAAGACAATGACAACAATTCCATACAAACATACATGCAAATGTGTTTAAATTGCATTATTTTATAAGCCATGTTTGGTAATGTTAATACACCACATTGTTATTTCATATTGGAGTCTAAAAACAATATAATCAATGACTAACCTTTTAAGTCTCTGCGACGCTGCCATCTAAAAACAGAAAACCAGAGTTATGAATTTATCCATATTTAAATACTCATGTGTGGGGCAAAAGTAAATCAGTTAATTGGACAATCAATATCAAGCATACGCCTGCATTTACAGCTGGTGAACTTGTCATCTGGGAGGTGCTTACATACATCTACAGCTGGTGAACTTGTCATCTGGGAGGTGCTTACATACATTTACAGCTGGTGAACTTATCATCTGGGACATGTTTACATACATATTACCTTTAAAACAACAACTTTGTGCTCGTATAATGACGCATCCATGAAATAAACAGAAAACCTGCCATGTTATGTACTGTGTGTCGCAGAAGTAATTTAGTTAATTTCATCAATCAATATCAAGTGTCCACAGCTGGTTTTCAGCAATTAAACTTGTCATGTTGGAGGTGCTTCCAAACATTTTTCAGCTGGTGAACTTGTCATCTGGGAGGTGCTTCTATAAATGTTACCTTTTTAAAAAACCCTTTGTGCTCGTATAAAGACGCAAAAATACAAAAAACACATCATTAATTTGTCTGTGATGTTATGTGTGCCGGATAAGTTATTCAATCAATTACTGCAATCATTTACAGCTGGAGAACTTGGCATTATAAAAAGGTGTTTCAATCGACACACACTTCATATCCTGATTAATTTACAATGGAGTTGTTCGGCATGTTGGAGATTGCTTTATTATTACAGAGACACAGAGCAAGACAGGTGATGATAGCTGCAGAGCGTCAAATAAGACGCAAGTGGGTGCTGAAGGTTGTCCTGCTTAGGATTGGTCTCCATGCCCTCAGTGATCGAGAGGTGATCCATTGATTTTGACTCAATAGGGCTTCTATTGAGAGGCTCTGTGTCAAAATCAAAGGACTCTCTCGAACCACTAACTGCAAGGACTAGGGCAATCCCTGGGATGGTGAAGTTACTATCGGTCCTCTATTTTTTGGCAACTGGATCTTTCCAGGCTGTGAAAAGTCTAGGCATAGGTATGAGCCAGGCAACCTTCTCCCGTCATCTGAAGGTTGTCCTGAATGCCTTGCACCAACGCCTAGTCCATCATGTCCACTTCCCAAAAACACCGGAAGAGTGGCATGATGTCAAGTTCCAGTTCTATAATCTAGCTGGGTTGCCAAGAGTATTGGGGGCCATAGACTGCACTCATGTATTGGTGCAGCATCCCAGGGGAAGATAGGAGCCATACCATGACAGAAAGCACAACCACTAGCTGAATATCCAGGTCATCTGTGACGCCAGGTTAAGAATTATGAGCGTCCGCTTTGGATTGACTGGTTCGAGTCACGATTCCTTCATCCTCCAAAATTCTTCCATCTGCGATCGTTTCCAGGAGGGACAAATGCAAGACGGAATCCTAATAGGTAAATATCTCTTATACATTTTCACATATGTATATTATAGGTTTTATTCATTCAGATTGCTAATATCAATTTTTTTTCCTTTACACAGGTGATTCTGGATATTCTTGTCTTCCGTGGCTGTTCACACTGTCAACATCCCTAACAGAGTGGAAGTCTACAATGAGGCCCACATAGCTACACAATCGGTTATTGAGTGCACCTTTGGCGTACTGAAGAGATGTTTCCAATGCTTGGACACCTCCAGCAGGGTTCTTCAGTACGCACCCTCCAAAGTCTCTTTTATTTTCCTTATCTGATGTATGTTACACAACATTGCCATTAAGGTGCCTGATATAGATCTGGAGAGCTTGGATGTCCCCGAGTATGATAATCATTTAGCTCAATTACAGCTAAATGATGTAAGGGGAATCCAAGCTTGATCAGACTATATTCAGGCCTCTTCAATATCCCATTCCCGACCGGTATCTAAAAAAAAGGTAAAATGATAATATTGAAATCACACGTAGTTTAAAGTGAAACATTAATGGCAACTGGAATTCAAAATGCAAATATCATGATTCATATAGATTTTTAATTTTAAATGGACAGTCTACACCAGAATATTTTTTGTTTTAAAAAATAGATAATCCCTTTATTACCCATTCCCCAGTTTTGCATAACCAACACAGTTATAATAATACACTTATTACATCTGCAATTAACTTGTATCTAAGCATCTTCTGACATCCCCCTGATCACATGACATTTTATTTATTATCTATTGACTTTCATTTTAAGCCAAATAGTGTAGTGTCTTCCACATGCCCCGGGCGTGATCACAGTGTTATCTATATGGCCTACATGAACTAGCTCTCCCCTGTTGTGAAAAGCAAATAAAAAAGCATGTGACAAGAGGCGGACTTTAAGGGATTAGAAATTATCATATGAGCCTTCCTAGGTTTAGCTTTCAACTAAGAATAGAAAGAGAGAAAAAAATCAAAATTGATGATAAAAGTAAATTTGAAAGTAGTTTAAAATTACATGCCCTATTTGAAAAAATAATGTTTATTTGGACTTGACTGTCCCTTTAGGATACCATTACCTATCTGTATCATGCATATTAAAATAAAGTGTCTCAATACACTTTTGAAAAAAATTGTGTATTTTCTATAGTGCTTTGTTCTCTTGGTATATTATGTTAAATGTATGCTTAGGAGACGTTCCACTTTCTTGTCAAACACATAGGTAGCATAGGTAGCTGATTAGTGTTTTATATTTCACCAAACAATCATCAAGCACTACACAGGTGATGATCCAAACATGCACTTCCTTCTAAGCTTACATTCTTTATTTTTTTAAACAAAATATCAATAGAAAGAAGGTGATTTTTTAATATGAGTATTTTTTTTTTTTTTTTAAATGCATGGTCTATCTAAATCCTGAATAATTTATTTTGACAAAACTATTTTTTAAGCTATAATTCAATCACAGATTATATCACTGATCAATGTAACTTAACAGTGATGTTTAATACTGTGATATTGTAGAGTAAGGCTATGTAAACATTATGGCATTGACTGTCCCTTTTAAGTGAGCACACTTATAACATTAATGTTTTTTACTGTTTTTGTTACCTGTGGTGGAGATTGAAGAGGTCGGAGTCTGTTCCAGAGCCCTTCGTACCTCAGCTGAAATAAAAAATGGGTATATATATATATATATATATATATATATATATATATATATATATATATATATATAGTTATAAATCAAGTTTAAATCATACGGATAAGAGCATTTAAATTGCACAAAATAAAACATTAAAAAACATACCTGTTGTTTGGCCAAGACCTGCTTCTTCAGGGGTGCTGCAAATTATGCCAGACAGTGTCGCTGCAGTGGAGAAGCTGTGGCTGGACTCAGACTGGATACTGACGGCCAATGGTACTGTGGCATCAGCAGCAGCAGACACAGCAGCAGCAGACACAGCAGCAGCACTAGTAGATGCTGGAAAACATATAATTATAAAATAGAAAAAAATATTATTGCATATAATAATATAAATAAAACAAAAGGCCTAAATACTATTTTAAACAACCTAATTTGCGACATGGATAAAACATGTAAGAAAAGTATAATTATAAAGAGATAGAGGGATAGGGATAGATGGATAAAGGGATAGGTATGTTTCTTTCCTTAAACATGTTGGCCCATGTACACAGGCTTTAACACTAGTATATATATATATATATATATATATATATATATATATACTTATTTATTTGTTTATTTGTTCAAAATAAAAATAAAAATGTCTTCTAAGTGAAGTACAATGTTATTTAAGCTATTTCTTATCGCACCTCAGCTTTAGTGCACTTTGGCTTAGTGCATCTTCGGGTTAACTCTTGAGCAAAAGCCAGATCAGCTAGAAGTCTACAAAAAGAGAGGGATTAACCAAGGCCACGCTATCAGACCTCCAGATGTTAGTGCGCCTCAATCTTTTGCTGTGAATACAGGAGTGCTATTGATTTAATTTACGTGATGTTAACACTCAATTGCACTAGTATTTTTGTGCTCCACTTAGGCCATGTTTAGTTAGCTCCCAGAAGTGTATTGCTGCTCTTTCAACAAAAGATACAGAAAGAATGAAGCAAGTTTGATACTAGAAGTCAATTTGAAAGTTGTCATATATATATATGAATCATGGAAGAAAAAGCTTAGTTTTCATGTCCCTTTAACATATTTTTTTTATTTTGAAGCTAACCCAGTTTATGTGAATCTTTGTTAGTCAAATTAAATTGCAGATTCATGTACATGACACACATCATATTTTATCCCATGAGCTTGTTATTTTATTACCTTCGTTAACCTATTTGTTATTTTTTTTTTTTTTTTAAGAATCTGAGTTGTAGACAGTTTTCTTCCTTTTACATGGTCCAGTATGCCAATTTCAAAGCATACAGTGCTGTTAATTGGTGTGTGTGTAATATTACAACACTTGCCTATCATCAAGTTCATTAATGGTACCTACATAACAATCAGTGGCCCCATAACCTCAGACACTGTATACTCAAATGTTCAGATCAAGGACACAAAAGGACTTTTTTATACTGTATATTAAAAACAAAATGAAAACAGTATGCCTCATATAGCCTTAACGCATTAAAGAGAGACCCTTTAACCCTGATACATTACAGATATGGAAATCTTTTAAGGGCATACTCATTTTTTTAAGACAGACCAAGAAACATGTTAAAATAATTTAAACATATGTATTACTTATTTAACACTCATGTGCTAGAGTGCAGAAACACATATAAAATAGAATAAATACAATATTAACCTGGCCAATTGCATCTTACAATATTAATCTAAATGTGTATCCTTTCTTGAAATGTGATGAATCAACTTTGCATACAATTTTACACTTTTTTAGAGGGTAATACATATGTATTATAGCATTAAACTAATTTAACTGATGTTACATTGTTTTTAAGACCATGCTCCAGCAAAAATGTCTGTAGTATATGTATTTATGCATTATTTTTGCAATTTTATTCCATATATATATAATGTTACACACAGTATGGTTAAGATTTGAATTGGTCACATTTACAAATATGCATTTTAAAATGTATTATTGTTTTAATATTTCTGTCCTAGATAAACCATCAGCTTTTGCTTTCATGCTTTTAGGTTTGTAC
Source organism: Bombina bombina (assembly GCF_027579735.1). Lineage (NCBI taxonomy): Eukaryota > Metazoa > Chordata > Amphibia > Anura > Bombinatoridae > Bombina > Bombina bombina. Next base: position 1,173,726,366 of record NC_069500.1, read on the forward strand.
TTTGCAAATAGTTTATTCTGAATAGAAAGCATCCGTTTTACACAAAATTAACTTAGAATTCTTTGAACCAAAATAAAAATGTAATGTGTTTGAATTCTACTATTTCAAATGCATGAAAAATTCTTTTTTGAGTTGGCTGACCCTTAATTAGATTTTTTAAAGACGTATTAACTGATATCAGGGCAACAAAATTTTCCTTCTCCACATAAACTTAAAGGGACAGTCTACCATAGAATGTGTATTGTTTAAAAAGATAGATAATCCCTTTATTACCCATTCCCCAGTTTTGCACAACCAACACAGTTATATTAATATACTTTTTACCTCTGTGATTACCTTGTATCTAGGAACCTTCTTCCAGCCCCCTGATCACATGAATGTGACTGTTTATTATCTATTGTCTTAAATTTAGCATTGTTTTGTGCTAAATCTTAAATAACCCCCTGTGCCTGAACACAGTGTTATCTATATGGCCCACATGTACTTTCTGCCTCTTTGTGTTGAAAAGGAATTTAAAAAGCCTGTGATAAGAGGCAGCCCTCAAAGACTTAGGAATTAGCATATGAGCCTACCTATGTTTAGTTTAAACTAAGAATACCAAGAGAAAAAAGCAAATTTGATGATAAAAGTAAATTGGAAAGTTGATTAAAATTAAAAGTCCTATCTGAATAATGAAAGTTTAATTCATACTAGACTGTCCCTTTAAATGAATTTTAAACAACTTTCTAATGTATTTATATTTTCACTTTTTCCTCTTGGTGTCTTTTGTTGAACAGGAATGTATGCTTAGGAGCCGGCCCATTTCAGGAGCACTATATGGCAGCAGTTATACAAGAATGTTATCCATTTGCAAGAGCACTAGAGGGCAGCACTATTTCCTGACATGTAGTGGACCAGTTGCCTACCTAGGTACTCTTTAACACAATGGGGCCGATTTATTAAAGTGCAGACGGACATTATACGATGTAGCGTATAATGTCTGCCAAACATCGATAAATGCTGACAGCATACGCTGTCGGTATTTATCATTGCACAAGCAGTTCTTGTGAACTGCTTGTGCATTACCGCCCCCTGCAGATTCGCTAGCAGGGGGTGTCAATCAATCGTATAGGATCGTTGAGGATTGATGTCTGCAGCCTTGTATAGGATGGCGCGGAAACAGGGGCATCAAGCTCTATTCGGAGCTTGATAATTTGACCCAGGATATCATGAGAACAAAGCAAATTGATAACAGAAGTAAAAAATGTTTAAAAAAATGGTATGCTCTCTTTTAATCACAAAAGAAAATGTTTGGGTTTTATATCCCTTTAAATCTATGAACTGTCACAATCTACACAATACAGGGCCAATACATAGCACACAAACAATGCTAGAAGTAAACTTTTATTTTGCTTGGGTTAGTGTGTGTATTACAAGTTGAAAGTGAAATGTGAGCAAGAGAAAGCTGCTGCGCGCTAGCTTGAGGACTTAGAATACCGTGACCGTGTTAACTTCTTCTCCCCATAGACTTCAATGCAGAGTGCAAACTAGAAACTGGGAAAAAACTAAAACTTATTGTTCACACGCTAAACTGATGTATTTTTTGTAAAAATAAATAAATAAAACGTGAAGAACATTGGGACGTAAAATATGTACAGCACAAGTACAGTAAAACACATTCACCTAGTTTTGCCCTCGCGTTTTAATGCTGAAAAAATGGCCTTTTCAGCGTTAAAACAGCACTGCAACCATTGCAAGTCTTGTCGGTATAGCTGTACCGCAAGCCTTTTAGCCTATAACGCAACGTCAGTCCCGCACACATAAAAATGCTGCCATTATGAGTTTTGCAGTGAGGCTAAAAAGCTTGCATTGCAGCCTATACCATCAAGATCTGTTCCGCAATCTAAAAGCAGTAGTTATGAGTATTACGCTACAAAACTGTTACATAAAACTCATAACTAAACACCTATAAACTACCTATTAACCCCTAAACCGAGGCCTTCCCCCATCGCAAACACTATATTAAAGTTATTAACCCCTAAACTGTCACTCCCGACATCGCCACCACTAAAAATAATTATTAACCCCTATTCCGCTGCTCCCTGACATCGTCACCACTATAATAAAGTTATTAACCCCTAAACCGCCGCCCTCCCGCATCACAAACACTATTTAAATATTATTAACCCCTAATCTGCCGTCCGCCCACATCACTCCCACTGTACTAAAGTTATTAAGCCCTACACCGCCGCCACTATAATAAACCTAAAAGTCCCCCACAATGAAATATACTTATGTAAACTATTAACCTCTAAACCGAAAGCCCCCCACATCGCAATAAACTAAATTAAACTAGTAACCCCTAAACCTAACCCTAAAACCTAACGTAACCCTGAAAAACCCCCTATCTTTAACATAATTAAAATAGAGCTTAATTAAAGTTACAATTATTAACTAAATAATACCTATTTAAAACTTTTTACCTGTGAAATAAAACCTAAGCTAGCTACAATATAACTAATAGTTATATTGTATCTAGCTTAGGTTTTATTTTTATTTCATAGGTATGTTTGTATTTATTTTAACTAGGTAGACTAGTTAGTAAATAGTTATTAACTATTTAATAACTACCTAATAACTACCTAGTTAAAATAAATATAAACTTACCAGCTAAATAAATCCTAACCTAAGTTACAATTACACCTAACACTAAAATTAACAAAATAACAAAAAAAAACAACCCAAAATAAAAAAAAACTACCAAGGTCCCTTAAAAGGGCCTTTTGTATGACATTGCCCTAAAGTTCACAGCTCTTTTGCTACAAAACAAAACAAACATCCCCTAACAGTATACAAACCCCCAAAACCCACAAAATAAAAATAAAGTAAAACCTAATCTATCCATTTCCCTGAAAGGGGCATTTGTATGGGCATTTCCCTTAAAAGGAAATTTAGCTCTTTTGCTGACCAAACCCTAATCTAAAAAAACCCACCCCAAAACGAAAAAAATACATTACACAAAATAACAAACAAATTATCAATAATAATAAAAATTATTTCTATTCTTACACCATTAAAAAAAAACACCCCTAAATAAAAAAACCTAATCTAGAATAAACTACCAATATTCCTTAAAATGGCCTTTTGTAGGGCATTGGTCTACGTTAAACAGCTCTTTTACCTGAAAAAAAAATTACAAAGTCCCACTAACATTACAAACCTCCACCCCCTCAATCCACAAAATAAAAAAAAAACTATCTAAAAAACCTAATCGACCCATTGCCCTGAAAAGGGCATTTGTATTTTGCTACCCAAACCCTAATCTAAAAAAAAAAACCACCCAAAATACCCTAAAAAAAAACACCTGGTAATGGCTGCGCTATAGAGGATTAAATAACGCAACTTTTAACTCGTAATCTAGCTGATTTTTAATAATAAAATTTAATTAAAATAATTTTTCTTGTTTTCAGGTGAATAAGTGGAAAGGGCTCCAAAATGTGTACATGTGTATGTATGTTTTTATATGTGCCTATACCTATGTATACACATACCTACACACACACACATAAATATATATCTCAATATATATACACACATTATAGCCCTTTCCATTCAAATACCTTATCATACCATATACCATATACCTTTCAATGCAATACTTTGGGTTGTCTAGTAAAAATATATATATATATAGTTTTGATAGATAAATATAAAAAAAACAAGGCTCTATTTCTGTTTAAATTGAGTGATGGCAAAAATGCTAAAAGTGCTCTGGTCTTTTGTGGAAATTTTAGTCTGAAATGTATGGCCCTTAAAGGGACACTGTACCCAAAAAAATTCTTTCGTGATTCAGATTGAGCATGAAATTTTAAGCAACTTTCTAATTTACTCCTATTATCAAATTTTCTTTATTCTCTTGGTATCTTTATTTGAAATGCAAGAATGTAAGTTTAGATGCCGGCCCATTTTTGGTGAACAACCTGGGTTGTCCTTGCTGATTGGTGGATAAATTCATCCACCAATAAAAAGTGCTGTCCAGAGTACTGACACAAAAAAAGCTTAAATGCCTTCTTTTTCAAATAATGATAGCAAGAGAACAAAGAAAAAATGATAATAAGAGTAAATTAGAAAGTTGCTTAAAATTGCATGCTCTTTCTGAATTACAAAAGAAAAAATTTGGGTTCAGTGTCCCTTTAAGGGGTTAAATAAACATTGGTATTTAATAAACAGCAAAACAAACCATATGTACACATGTATATGCATGTATAAACATACATACACACATACTGTATATATAAATATACTGTGTATATATATATATATATATATATATATATATATATATATATATATATATATATATATATATATATATATATATATATATATATATATGAAGTGCAGCTGCAGCATAAAGGGACAGTTCACTCAAAAATGTTCTCCCCTTTAAATTGTTTATAATGATTCATTCTACGTGCTAGATTGTTTTAAATTGTTTACACGTAGCTTCTTTTCCCCTATTTTGGCATTTGAAATAGCTGATTTAGCCTGTGGTATCCCAACCTATACTGAAAGTTTCTATACTGGAGTATTTCTATTCAATAGCCTAAGTAAACACAGCCAGCAGAAGAGATTACACTCTCAGTGGGGGGCATGATAGTTAAGTAATAAAATGATAATTTTTCATTGTTCTCTCTATGTATTGTGCTTTGGTTTTCTAGACAAATATAAGATAAGGAAGCTTTTATGTGTACACAAAGTGATAACATAAGAAGATCTGATATTACCTGAAGCTCAATCCATTGTAATAGGCTGTGGTTTAAAAGCACAAAACCAGCTACTTCATATACATAAATAAACTAAAAAATGCAATTTCTCATACATGTTATACTCTGCAGCTGGTATACCAAGTCATTGAAAATACATTAATATAACAACAATTTTACAGTGTACTGTCCCTTTAATCCCAAGGCTTTGCATAGTGTAGTACCCAACTTCACTATGCTAGGCTAGGTAAATGAAAAGAGGTAAGGAACAGTGGGAAAGCGCTAAGCACAAAAGAGCAAATGCAAAATACAATAGTCAAGTGAAGATACAAAGGACCAGAAAGTATTTGTGTCCTATATAAACATATGATAATACAATGAGAATATAAACGTTAATGTCAATCTCTATATAAAAAGCATATGCATAAAGTTGAAATTGAAAGAGTCTCTAAAATATAAGTCGATGTTGATAATTCGTTCCCAATATGGGTGTTCAACTGCGGTATCCCAAATGTATAGAATGTCTCCTTACTAGACTTTACCTCAATCCATATGAGGTAAGTGAATGCAATCCAGGATAGCCTGAGTGTGGCCCAGCAAAGGTCTCTTCCGCCAGATCCATAGAAGAATTGTAGTGTGCTGGCTTCAATGCTTCCTGTGGTATGGTATGGATCAGGAAACTTCCCTCCAGAAGTTGCCGGAATATATAAAAAACAAAAACACACAAATAGTGCAATACTGGGGTTTTTTTTAGGGAAGCAGCATCAACCACCTACAATATCCCCACAAGGTTATACTCACATTTATAGGATAGAGGTAAGAATCAGCGCTTATTTCTACCAGCCAAGTACAAAAATGGTCCCTCTCACAGAGACCAAGGGATATTTTGAATGTAGGGAGAGATAGTACTGGCGCTAACAGCTAGGTAGTGATTAAACAAATAAAGTGAGTAATTCTCAAAGTGAGTATATCCAAATAGGAAAGGTAACAATAGTCTATTACTACTAGATTTATTCACAAGCAAAGCAAAAAGAGACAAAGGTTAAAAACTTAAATGTTTATTGTATAAAAGGAAGAAATAAATAAGCCTAAATAGGATAGCACAAGTTGTATCTAGTGTATAGTGGATAAATTTAAATGACCTAGCTCTAAAGATGAGCTCGAACAAGCAAATTACAATAGGTAAGTATATCAAAACTATCCTATACACTAGTCCCTAGTTAATCCTAAATAGGGACAGTAATAACAAGATATCAATAGTAGTCACAAAGCTACACTTAAGCTATGAATGATAAAAATACATAAAAAATAATACAAATCAAAATATTAACAGACTGGACGTCCAGTTATAATGATAAAACAGGCACAATAGTGATAAAACAGGCACATTAGTAAAATATGCAGATATTAAAACTAATTGGACAAGTACTAGCTGCCCAATGGTAACAAAGTCTATTTATACAGACAGGGAGTGAAGTACGAATGACCGGTCAAAAATACAAGTGGTAATGGACGATCAAGTAAGGATTACTGCAAAAAGTGAACAGTTCACTCTCATATGCTGTTGATCTTGCTCAGGCGAGTATTGGATCACACTAGCATATGAGAGGGGTACCTGAGGTGGCCGGCGTTATATCCGTTGATAGGGGTGGCTGCCAGGAGCCGTGCACTCTTAGCAATACTCGAGTGCTGTGGGAAATCCCCTTGTAGGATCTTAGTTTTCTGGGCCTTTTTCTCCTATCGCAAGTCGCTTGCTTTACAAAACCTGGTGTCTTACAAAAGGTACATAGACGATATTTTAATAATTTGGAAGGGAAATAATACCTCACTAATTGAATTTTTCACTGCTATGAATACTAATGATAAAGGACTCTCTTTCACTTATGAACTAAGCAAAGAAAAAATCTCCTTTCTTGATCTCGACATTATACTGGAAACAGATAAATTCATTACAAAAACCTTTTTTAAGAAAGTTGATTCAAACAACTTTGTACACGCAGATAGTTGCCATTTGTCAAAATGGAAAAACAATATCCCCAGAGCGCAGTTCCTACGAATAAGAAAGAACTGTTCCAGTGTAATAGACTACGAGGAACAAGCAAAAATTTTGAGTCTAAAATTTGGTGAAAAAGGATATGAAGATAAATTAATAGAAGACAATCTTGAGGAAATCAGGCTTACTGATAGACAGCAGCTATTAAAATATAAAAACAAGACTACAAAAGAAACAAGAGATACTGATGAGATAATAGTCCCCTTTATAACACAATATAATGGAGAACATAAAAGAATAGAGAAAATTATTAGAAAACATTGGCATCACGTCAGAGAAGATCCCATTATAGGAGATAAAATTTCAAAAAATCCTAAATTCATCTACAAAAAAGCTAGAAATTTAAAAACTATGCTGGCACCAAGTGAATTCAAAACAAAACACAATTTAAAAGAACAGGACCTATCAGGTAACCCACTATATGGTTTTTTCCCATGCCATTGCTGTAGATCTTGCAATTATAGCAGCAAAATTAAAGAATATGAGTCAACACAAACTGGTGAGATATTCCCTATTAGAGACACCATACGCTGTACCGATAAGGGCATAATCTATTTACTACAATGTAGCTGTAAAAAACAATACTTGGGGGAGACCTCAAGAACACTAAGGGAACGAATAAGAGAACATCTTTGCATAATAGAAAAAGGAAAAATGGATACACATCTATATAAGCATTTTAGAGATGTACACAATAACAGAATTAAAGACCTTTCCTTTTGGGGTATAATGAAAGTGAAACCTGATTGGAGAGGTGGTAATTATGAGACAAAGCTACTTAAAAAAGAGGCAGAACTAATATACAACATGAAGACCCTACACCCCTTAGGGCTAAACTCAGAATTAGATTTAACACCATTCATGTTCGATTGATAGGGTGAATGTTTGAGCATACTAATATATGCTATAAGTTTGGAAATCTCTCACACTTTCTAACAAGTATTGTAATTCTTAATTATATGTTTTATATAATTCATATATATTGCCATACGTCTTTAGAGGTTCACACATTGCAAGCTATATATAAATAAAAAGAGAAAAAGCACCTTTGGCAATAGGAATCCACTGTTTATTAGTCCGTTGTTCATTTATTACCCATAGGTGTGATCATAGTCAGTTTGAGGCATATTTACACTGTTATATGTGCAGAATACCCATCTGTGTTGCATTCTGAAATAAAGGACTATTATTGTGCATTTTGAAAAATGATAATTATACCTGCACCACCTTAAGAAGGCACTCTGGAGAAACCCACACCCCTGTATTAAGATCCTCCAATCACAAATAAGAGGAGGGGTATTTAATAACACCTAAGACAAACATTCAATACTTCTTGAAAAAGCCCCAAGGAAGGGGGGAAACGCGTTGAAGTTGGCCCACTGCTTTACTACCAAAGGAAAAAGAACTTTATTACTCCAAGCGTGAATCTAAATACGTTTGGTAAGCCCTGCACCTGAATCGGAACTTTTTTGGCTATAGTCCAAACCTGAGCCCAGCTGTTGACGACCGCACGCAAACCTCATACACGTAAGCGGTTACGTCACTTTGTTGTGGCCAAGGAAACCGGAACAGCCCCAGCAGCCTGCACCGCACTCGCCTTCATAGAGGACAGCGGTAAAGCAAGCGACTTGCGATAGGAGAAAAAGACCCAGAAAACTAAGATCCTACAAGGGGATTTCCCACAGCACTCGAGTATTGCTAAGAGTGCACGGCTCCTGGCAGCCACCCCTATCAACGGATATAACGCCGGCCACCTCAGGTACCCCTCTCATATGCTAGTGTGATCCAATACTCGCCTGAGCAAGATCAACAGCATATGAGAGTGAACTGTTCACTTTTTGCAGTAATCCTTACTTGATCGTCCATTACCACTTGTATTTTTGACCGGTCATTCGTACTTCACTCCCTGTCTGTATAAATAGACTTTGTTACCATTGGGCAGCTAGTACTTGTCCAATTAGTTTTAATATCTGCATATTTTACTAATGTGCCTGTTTTATCACTATTGTGCCTGTTTTATCATTATAACTGGACGTCCAGTCTGTTAATATTTTGATTTGTATTATTTTTTATGTATTTTTATCATTCATAGCTTAAGTGTAGCTTTGTGACTACTATTGATATCTTGTTATTACTGTCCCTATTTAGGATTAACTAGGGACTAGTGTATAGGATAGTTTTGATATACTTACCTGTTGTAATTTGCTTGTTCGAGCTCATCTTTAGAGCTAGGTCATTTAAATTTATCCACTATACACTAGATACAACTTGTGCTATCCTATTTAGGCTTATTTATTTCTTCCTTTTATACAATAAACATTTAAGTTTTTAACCTTTGTCTCTTTTTGCTTTGCTTGTGAATAAATCTAGTAGTAATAGACTATTGTTACCTTTCCTATTTGGATATACTCACTTTGAGAATTACTCACTTTATTTGTTTAATCACTACCTAGCTGTTAGCGCCAGTACTATCTCTCCCTACATTCAAAATATACTCACATTTATGGCCCTCAGAAATATGAGGTATTTACAGGCTTGTTTCGTGATGGTTGTTGGTCATGTGATGGGGTTTTATAGATGGTTTATTTTGGTTGGGATCCCAAAGCAATTGTGTTAATAGCAGTCAGGAGGGTACAAATGCATCTAGGGGATTAATATAAGGGACAAAGTGCATTATTGGTAGTGATGGGTTATTGCAGTAGGGGGGAAATTGCAGCAATGGTTATTGCCTATTGCATACTGACATTAAAATGTACCCATTGGTAATTTTGTATTGAACTTTAATCTGATTGGCTGATTCAATCAGCCAATCAGATTTTTCCTACCTTAATTCGATTGACTGATAGAATCCTATTAGCCAATCGGAATTCGAGGGACGCCATCTTGGATGACATCACTTAAAGGAACCTTCATTTGTCAGGAGTCGCCGGAAGAAGAGGATGGATACACGTCGGCTGCTTCAAGATGGTCCCGCTCCGTGCCGGATGGATGAAGATAGAAGACGCTGCCTGGATGAACATGTCTACCGGTCCTCTTCTTGCCGGATAGGATGAAGACTTCGGACCCTCTTCTGGATGAATCGGTGATACCCGGCGTGGTAAAGATAAGGTAGGGAGATCTTCAGGGGCTTAGTGTTAGGTTTTTTAAGGGGTGTTTGCGTTAGATTAGGGGTATGTGGGTGGTGGGTTGTAATGTTGGGGGAGTATTGTATGTTTTTTTTTAAATGCAAAAGAGCTGTTTTCTTTGGGGCATGCCCCGCAAAAGGCCATTTTAAGGGCTGGTAAGGTAAAAGAGCTGTTAACTTTTTATTTTAGAATAGGGTAGGGCATTTTTTTATTTTGGGGGGCTTTGTTATTTTTTTAGGGGGCTTAGAGTAGGTGTAATTAGTTTAAAATTCTTGTAATCTTTTTTTATTTTTTGTAATTTAGTGTTTTTTTTTTTTTTTGTAATTTAGTTTAGTTGATTTAATTGTAGATAATTGTAGGTAGTTTAGTTAATTAATTTATTGATAGTGTAGTGTTAGGTTTAATTGTAACTAAGGTTAGGATTTATTTTACAGGTAATTTTGTAATTATTTTAACTAGGTAGCTATTAAATAGTTCTTAACTATTTAATAGTTATTGTACCGAGTTAAAATTAATACAAAGTTGCCTGTAAAATAAAAATAAATCCTAAAATAGCTACAATATAATTATTCGTTATATTGTAGCTATATTAGGGTTTATTTTAAGGTAAGTATTTAGCTTTAAATATAATTAATTTATTTAATAAGAGTTAATTTATTTTGTTAGATTTAAATTATATTTAACTTAAGGGAGTGTTAGTGTTAGGGTTAGACTTAGCTTTAGGGGTTAATACATTTATTAGAGTAGTGGCGAGGTCCGGTCGGCAGATTAGGGGTTAATAAGTGTAGGTAAGGTAGCGGCGACGTTGGGGGGGCAGATAAGGGGTTAATAAATATTATGTAGGTGTTGGTGATGTTAGGGGCAGCAGATTAGGGGTACATAGGGATGATGTAGGTTGCGGCAGTGTCCGGTTGGCAGATTAAGGGTTAAAAAATGTTATTAGAGTGGCGGCGATGTGGGGGGACCTCGGTTTAGGGGTACATAGGTAGTTTATGGGTGTTAGTGTACTTTAGAGCACAGTAGTTAAGAGCTTTATGAACCGGCGTTAGCCCATAAAGCTCTTAACTCCTGACTTTTTTCTGCGGCTGGAGTCTTGTCGTTAGAGTTCTAACGCTCACTTCAGCCAAGACTCTAAATACCAGCGTTAGGCAGATCCCATTGTAAAGATAGGATACGCAATTGAAGTGAGGGGATCTGCAGTATGGAAAAGTCGCGGCTGGAAAGTGAGCGTTAGACCCTTTCCTGACTACCTCTAAATACCAGCGGGCGGCCAAAACCAGCGTTAGGACCCCTTAATGCTGGTTTTGACGGCTAATGCAGAACTCTAAATCTAGGCGAATGAGTGACTATTAGATCCTATAATATAATCAGTATCTGTGATGTGGGGATTCAGGTATAATCAATATTAAGGTTGTTAAAGGAATGTGATAAGGTACATGTAAATATTTACAAATTTTAATAGGTGGTGAAAGATGTTTGTTTTGCACTTAGGATTGATTTCATTTATTCTATTTTGTCTGCGCTGGTAAACTGACACCTGATGTTACAACTATTAAGCGGTAGTGGATACAAATTTATACATGTATTGATATAATCCAGGTGTTATGTTTGGATAGGTTTTCATACACTAACAATATGATATCATGGATTAGTATGGTGGCTGTTGCTATGGCAACCCCGATTTTGGCGCAATTTACACTAAATGGTCTGATGGGTGGGGCTTAATGTATTTATATTACACTGTGTTCACTTGCATGTTTGTTCTGGTCTGAGTAAGGGGTCTAAGGACTCCGAAACGTTACCACAATAAAAAGGTATTTTTTATCTAAATATCCAGTGAGTGCAGTCCTATGTTGGAATTGACTATATATATATATATATAAAACACAGACTCCTTTGGATAGTGGTTATGATCTGCGTAGTTTGGCGTTGGTATAAGATATCTTTAGGATCATGGAATTTATTTATTTTTATTATTATTATTTTTTTTTATCTCAATCCTGGTTATGGGATCACCCTGCTTCTAGTATTTAGCCTTTGAGGCATATTTAAGAAATGTCTTGCGGACCTGATCCGACAGTGCGGATCAGGTCCTCAAGACATCGCTGAATGCGGAGAGCAATACCCTCTCCGCATTTAACACTGCACCAGCAGCTCACAAGATCTGCTGGTGCAATGCCGCCCCCCTGCAGAATCGCGGGCCAATGGGCCGCCAGCAGGGAGCTGTCAATCAACCCAATCGTACTCGATCGGGTTGAATTGTTGTGATTCCTGTCTGCCTGCTCAGAGCAGGCGGACAGGGTTATGGAGCAGCGGTCTTTGTGACCGCTGCTCCATAACTTGTGTTTCTGGCGAGTCTGACGACTCGCCAGAAACACGGGCAATCAAGCTCCTTTCGGAGCTTGATAAATAGGCCCCTTTGTGTCTATTTAAATGTACGAACATAAAACCTTTCATACAAAACATATAAACATGAAAAAATGTAGTTTACTAACTTCATCATTGATTTTATTTAGTTTGTGTTTTGTGTTTACGTTCCGTTATTGTATACATCAATAAGCCACAAACCTGCCCAAGACACTGCTACTAGCGTTTGTCCTTGGGGTACTGCCGGTGCTTCTTCACTTTCGATTGCTGACTTGCATGAGTGAGGCTGCTCCAAAACAGTCCAAAGCTGCTGACCAGCTTGTTTAATAAATGGTGGTCGGTGTACTTTAATTCTACAATGCATATTTTAGAACAGTGACAACTCCAGAGCAAAATGCTCATAAAAATAGTAATTCTGACCAAAAGCTGACATGACATATGGGTATAACTAATATGTAACTAAATAATAAAGAACATTTCTATATAGATGCCCAGTTTATTATTAAACAGCCAACTGACCTCTTTTTGCCTAAAATTGAAATGATTTGGAAATATATTGCATCTGATAAAGTAGAGTTACAACAATGTAATATTTTTTCAGATTGAGCAGAGGTTATCTGATCTTAAAGGGCAATAATAGTCAAAATGCTCTAATTCTAAAATGTGTAACCAGCGTTGCTGCAGGGTTGCTAAAAAAATTAAATGCTCTAATTAATTAAAGCATGTCATTTTTCAGTTATTATAACCTTTTAACGATATCTAGATAAGCAATAATATCAAAAAAGTGACCTCCAATCGCCAGATCAATATAAATACGAACTTTATTTTTACCCTTTATGAGAAATCTTCATCTGAAATTTTATTGAATTCCGAACCCACCGCTGGCAATAGCTTCTAATCCTCCAATCCAATGGTGGATTTTCGCCATTATGCCCATGCGCGATTTCTATGTGCATGTGCTTGCGTTATTCCCATACCATTGTATTGCTAAATGTGGAGTCAGTGAACGGATATGAGCGGTAGACAAAAAGATATGTGCATGCGCATGGTGACAACATCAAAAGATAATGAGATGCAATTATTGTAATTACTATTCATATGTTTGTTGTATCGTGCGCCTCCCATATTTGAGGGTTGGCTGATATGATGTAATTGATGAAAATAAAAATGTATTTTTCTCATGGTTAGAAACATTGTTTCAGAGAACAAATAGGTATGTGAGGATATGTAAACATGATACAAATGATATTGATGGTCAGTTGGTGGAAAAAATATTAAAGTTTTGGAATCCTTTAATAGAAGAGCATAGATCTGGACAAATTTAGATGCAAAATAAAGTTGGTCATATAAGAATCTACGAAAAAATAATGCATTTTGTTACTATTTGGTTGCTTAAACTGTTTTTAAAGAAATACAACTTCCTGTTCCCAAAAGAATAAACCAAATAGGACATCACTTACAAGATAAGTATTGTAAAATACATGAACTTTCAGGAAAAAAGTGACCATATAAAGAGCTTAAAAAGCAACATCCTAATACCTAATTTTTGTTTAAAAATCAAAGAATTTTATCATTTCAATATTTCTCTGCAGACCGAAAATGATTTATTCAACACAGATGACTGGTCTATTAGACTGAAGTATCCTGCAAAATTAAAGGCTAGATTTCAATTGGTGCAGTAGTTTTTTTTTTTCACGATCGCGAAAACTCTGCTAGATTTAAGCTTTTTTGTGCTAATCGGGTTGCGTTCATATTACAAGCAAAAAACTTACTTTGCGCAAGGGGTAACCTGAAAAGTGCAAAAATGTGACGAATTAAAAAATGGGATAGTGTTTTGCACAATCTTGGGTGTTAGTTTTTTTCTACTTTTTTTTCGCCATTGATTTCTATTGGCAAATACATGCACACGCACACGAAAACTTAAGTTACCGGGTTACCCCTTGCCCAAAATAATTTTTTTTAGACTTTGTAATATGAACCCAACCCAACTAGCGTTGTTCTGACATTTTGCATTATTTTCTGCAAGGGGTAACCCGAATAGTGCAAAAATCCTAACTTAAGTTTTCATATACGCATGCATGTATTCCCCCATACAAATCAATGGAGAAAAAAAAAGGAGAAAAAAAAAGGAGAAAAAAAAAGGAGAAAAAAAAAAAACTAACACCCGAGATTGACCAAACACAATCTAATTTTTGTATTCCCCATAGAATTCAATGAAGAGAAAAAGATTGTTGAAAAAACGTAACACGCATTGCGCAAACAACATAGCATATTAGCTTTAGCAAATGTGAAGCATTTACAGTAAATACAATCTAAAATTAGCTAAAATCTTTATTAAATATTAATATTATATATATATATGTTTTTACATCTTTTCATCTACTTAATGGCAAAGGGCTCTCATGCACTTATATATTATATATATACATATATATATATATATATATATATATATATATATATATATATATATATATATATATATATATATATATATATAAATATACACACACACAGGTATACCTCACTTTACAGCGCTTCACTTTACAGCACTTCGCTAATACAGCGCTTTGTAGAGCTTAAGTTCAACCTCCAAGGATTTTTAAACAGTGTTGTAATCATTGCGAGATTTCAAGAAAAATGACTGGCTTCATTTTGTTATGCTTAGTTCACTCTGTTTACAACATTACTGTGCAATCTGTGTCTCAGTGCTATAGTCTGCAAATTTTACTACAGTGATTGTCACTATTTTACAGGTACAGTATTTATTGAATACTAATTGAATACTGTGCTGCGCTAGTGTTAAACTAAACTTAGCACTATTGAATCCCTAATAAATGTTAGTTCAAACATGTTTTAAAGTTTTTAAACACACTGGCAAGTGAAAAGAAAGCTAAAACTGCCTTGTTTCACTTTAAGGCGGTTTTCACTTTACATCGGATCTCTGGTCCCTAACCCGCTGTATGAGCAGGGTATACCTGGGTATGTCTATATATGTGTAAATAAATATTAGTCAGCCAGATTAAGAGTTTTGAGTGCTAGAGGGAAATTAACGACCACAACATTTCCGACGTTATTTCACTCCCCTATAGTGCTGCTATTACAGGTTTACAAAAAGCAGGCTTGCGCGGGTGATATGGTGGCGTTGAGCTCCATGCTTCACCCAAATACAAGCGCTGCTTTGACGTGCTCGTGCACAATTTCCCCATAGACATCAATGGGGAGAGCCGGCAAAAAAAAAAAAAGCCTAACACCTGCGATCGGGGAAAGAAAAGCTCCGTAACGCAGCCTCATTGATGTCTCCGGGGAAAGAAAAAGTTATATTTAAACCTAACACCCTAACATATAAACAATGTTTAAACACCCCTAATCTTCCGCCCCTGACATCGCCGCAACCTGCATAATGTTATTAACCCCTAAGCTGCCGCCATTAACATCGCCGCCACCTAAATAAAACTATTAACCCCTAATCTGCCGCTCCCGATATTGCCGCAACTTACCTACAGTTATTAACCCCTAATCTGCTGCCCCTAACATTGCCGCCACCTAAATACACTTATTAACCCCTAATCTGCCGCCCTTAACATCGCCATCACCTACTTTACAGTTATTAACCCCTAATCTGCCGTCCCCAATGTCGCCACCACTATACTAAAGTTATTAACCCCTAAACCACTGGCCTACAACATCACTAACACTAAATAAATATATTAACCCCTAAAGCTAACTCTAACCCTAACACTAAGCATAACCCTAACACTCCCTAACTTAAATATAATTAAAATAAATCTAAATTAAACTTACAATTATTACCTAAATAATTCCTAGTTAAAATAAATACAAACTTACCTATAAAATAAAACCTAAGCTAGCTACAATATTACTAATAGTCATATTGTAGTTATCTTAGGTTTTATTTTTATTTCACAGGTAAGTT
This sequence comes from Bombina bombina, assembly GCF_027579735.1. NCBI lineage: Eukaryota > Metazoa > Chordata > Amphibia > Anura > Bombinatoridae > Bombina > Bombina bombina. The sequence goes on from NC_069500.1 coordinate 1,173,742,593, forward strand.
TGTATTTATTTTAACTAGGTAGACTAGTTAGTACATAGTTATTAACTATTTACTAACTACCTAGTTAAAATAAATACAAATTTACCTGTAAAATAAAACCTAACCTGCCTTACACTAAAACCTAACATTACAATAAAATAAATTATTCAAATAGAATTATCTAAATTACAAAAAAAACACTAAATAACACAAAATAAAAACGAAATTATCAAAAATAAAAATGAATTACTACTAATCTAATAGCCCTATCAAATAAAAAAGCCCCCCCCAAAATTAAAAAAAAACCCTAGCCTACACTAAACTGCCAATGGCCCTTAAAAGGGCCTTGTGCAGGGCATTGTCCCAAATAAATCAGCTCTATTACCTGGAAACAAAAATAAAACCCACCACCCACACAACCAAACCCTCCAAATAAAAACCTATCTAAATAAACCTAAGCTAACCATTGACCTAAAAAGGGCATTTGGATGGGCATTGCCCTTAAAAGGGCATTGAGCTCTTTTTCATTGCCCAAACCCTAAGCTAAAAATAAAACCCACCCAATAAACCCTTAAAAAACTAACACTAACCCCTGACGATCCACTTACAGTTTTCGATGGCCAGACATCCATCCTCATCCAAGCGGCATAAGTCCTCATCGAAGCCAGCAGAAGTCTTCATCCAAGTGGGCAGAAGTCCTCCTCAAAGCCGGCAGAGGTCTTCATCCAAACGGGCAGAAGTCTTCATCCAAGCTGCAGAAGTCTTCATCCAGACGGAATCTTCTATCTTCATCCATCCGGCGTGGAGCGGGTCCATCTTCAAGACATCCGGTGCAGAGCATCCTCTTCTTCCGATCGTCGCTGGAAAATGAAGTTTCCCTTTAACTGAAGTGATCCAAGATGGCGTCCCTTACATTCCGATTGGCTGATAGAATTCTATCAGCCAACAGGAATTAAAGGGGAAAAAATCTATTGGCTGTTGCAATCAGCCAATAGGATTGAGCTTTCATCCTATTGGCTGATCCAAACAGCCAATAGGATTGAGCTTGCATTCTATTGGCTATTTGCATTCCTATTGGCTATTCCGCGCCGGATGGATGAAGATAGAAGATGCCGTCTGGATGAAGACTTCTGCCTGCTTGGATGAAGACTTCTGCCGGCTTCGAGGAGGACTTCTGCCCGCTTGGATTAAGACTTCTGCCAGCTTCGATGAGGACTTCTGCCGCCTGATGAGGATGGATGTCCGGTCTTCGAAAACTGTAAGTGGATCGTTGGGGGTTAGTGTTAGGTTTTTTAATGGTTTATTGGGTGGTTTTTATTTTTAACTTAGGGTTAGGGCAATGTACAAGAGCTAAATGCCCTTTTAAGGGCAATGTCCATCCAAATGCCCATTTCAGGAAAATTGTTAGCTTAGGTTTATTTAGAAAGGTTTTTATTTGGGGATTTGGTTCTGTGGGTGGTGGGTTTTACTGTTGGGTGGTTGTTTGTATTTTTTTTTTTACAGGTAAAAGAGCTGATTTCTTTGAGGCAATGCCTGCAAAAGGCCCTTTTAAGGGCCATTGGCAGTTTAGTGTAGGCTAGGGGTTTTTTTTATTTTTGGGGGGCTTTTTTATTTTGATAGGGCTATTAGATTAGGAGTATTTCGTTTTAATTTCATTTCTTATTTCGTGTAATTTACTTTTTATTTTTTTGTAATTTAGATAATTCTATTTGATTAATTTAATGTATTTTATTTTATTGTAATGTTAAGTTTTAGTGTAAGGCAGGTTAGGTTTTATTTTACAGGTAACTGTATTTATTTTGACTAGGTAATTAGTAAATAGTTAATAACTATTTACTAACTAGTCTATCTAGTTAAAATAAATACAAACGTACCTGTGAAATAAAAATAAAACCTAAGATAGCTACAATATAACTATTAGTTATATTGTAGCTAGCTTAGGTTTTTTTACAGGTAAGTTTGTATTTAGTTTTATCTAGGACTTATTTAGGTAATAATTGTAAGTTTAATTTATATTTATTTTAATTATATTTAAGTTAGGGGGTGTTAGTTTTAGGGTTATGTTTAGGGTTAGACTTAGGGGTTAATATATTTATGTAGTTATGTGGGAGGCCAGAGGTTCAGGGGTTAATAGTTTAATTTAGTATATTTCATTGTGGGGGGCTTGCGGTTTAGTGGTTAATAGGTTTATTATAGCAGCGGTGTGGGCGGACGGCAGATTAGGGGTTAATAATATTTAAATAGTGTTTGCGATGCGGGAGGGGCGGCGGTTTATGGGTTAATAATTTTTTTATAGTGGCGACGATGTCGGGAGCGGAGGAATAGGGGTAAATACATTTTTTAAGTGGCAGCGATGTCCGGAGAGGCAGATTAGGGGTTAATAATTTTATTTTAGTGTTTGTGATGCAGGAAGGCCTCGGTTTAAGGGTTAATAGGTAGTTTATGGGTATTAGTGTACTTTGTGATAGTTTAGTTATGAGTTTTATGCTACAGCTTTGTAATGTAAAACTCATAACTACTGAATTTAGTTGGCGGTACAGATCTTGTCATTTTAGGCTGTACTGCTCACTTTTTGGCCACACCGCAAAACTCGTTATACCGGCGCTATGGGAGTTCCATTGAAAAAGGACTTTTCTTAAAGTGCGGTACTGACGTTGCGTGACGGCCAAAAAGGTGTGCAGTACACCTATTCTGACAAGACTTTTAATAGCGGTGTTAGGGAAAAACCATTGTTATGAAGCATAACGATGTTATTTGAGTCATAATGCAAAACTCGTAATCTAGCTGTTTGTGTTTATTTGTGTATATATGTCTGCCAATACATATATAAACATATAAATACATTAATATATATGTACAAATATATATAGACATATCTATATAGATACAAATACATAATTAGCAATGTAACTGTATGTATCTCTATGTTAAAGTACTTTGGCGGCTTTTTTTTTTCCAAACACCCGAGATCTCATATATTTGAGCCATTATAACTTTTTTTTGCAATATTGTTTTTAAACATTTTATTAGACAGTGTTAATATGAGTGTAAGTTTAATTTTAATGTATATATGAAGTGTTTTGAAAAAAAGTTAACCACTCTGCAATCAACTTGTGATATCAGCGCAAATAAAAAGGCTGGCGAAAAGATGAAAACCCCACTTGCGTAAAACAGTTTGCGCCTCATTTGTAATCTAGCCCTAAATGTCCAAACTGCAGGTGACATCATTCTGTTAATCTCTGTGGTGGAAGCTAGAGCATTTTTACAGTAATTCAAGCATAGTAAAAATATGAATGGAAAAAGATGTCAACTTAAAGGACCAGTAAATACAGCAGATTTGCATAATCAACAAATCCATGATAAAAAGACAATGCAATAGCACTTAGGGGCCAAATTATCATTGTGCTAGCGAACATGATCTGATATGGCAGATCATGTCCACTGCACATTGATAAATGCCGACAGCAAACGCTCTCGGCATTTATCATTGCACCAGCAGTTCTTGTGAACTGCTGGTGCAATGCCACCCCCTGCAGATTCGCTAGGGGGTGTCAATCAACTCGATCTTATTCAATCGGGTTGATTTCCGGCGATGTCTGTCTGCCACCTCAGAGCAGGTGGACAGGTTATGGAGCAGTGGTCTTTAGACCGCTGCTTTATAACTTGTGTTTCCGGCGAGCTTGAATGCTCGCCAGAAACACGGGGCATCAAGCTCCATACGGAGCTTGATAAATATGCCCCTTAGTCTGAACTTCAAATAAGTACAATTTACACTCCTCCTATATCATGTGACAGCCATTAACCAATCACAAATGCATTTACATATATTCTGGGAATTCTTGCACATACTCAGTAGGAGCTGGTGACTCAAAAAGTGTAAATATGAAAAGACGGTACACATTTTGTTAACGGAAGTAAATTGGAAAATTGTTTAAAATTGTATGCCCTATCTGAATCATGAAAGTTTAGTTTTGACTTGAGTGTCCTTTTAATAAAAGATGTGGTAAAGATTTAATTTTTTTATGCCTGTGATTTATTTCACAAATTTTATAGTATTGACAAAAAACTAGAAATTAACACAAAAAATACAGCAATTTATATATCTTAGCTCATACCCCAGTATAATAATCACCAATGATAACCGGCCTCCCATGGAGGGTAGACAGAACTGACCACTCCCACGGTTACCACTATATAATGAATAGTGTTACCTCAGACCCCTCCTACTCTTAGTTCTGGCTGAAGTTAGGACATGACTAAGGGACCAATTATGTAAGCCTTACCAGAAAAGATGTGGTTTTTTGCTCTGACCCTCCCATGGGCTGCCCAGATGGAATTATCTTAAAAAGGAGCAGTCCCTGTGAGTGTCGACATGTCTCCTAATGAAATTAATGGAGCTTGCTGGAAACCAAAATTGTGTGCCATTTGTAATGTAGCCCTATATATTAATGAATCTGAAGTTTGATATATTTTCTTTACAATAGCTCATATTACATTTTTAAGATAGCATATTCTAAACTGATGTAAGTCTATATAATTTCAAATTCATATATTTTTGTACAAATAATTTAAATAAGTATTTTTTTTTTTTACCAACACAATGGGCATGAATTTTTTTGCAAGAATGTTCATTTTTTCTTTTCCAATAATATTTACTAGACAATAATCTACAAATGTGAAGACAGCCAGTATTAATATTGGTGAGGGGTAGCTGTTCAATATTTACTAAGTATTTGTTTTCTCCTAAACTTGGCTTTTATCCCACATGATATACCTAATATTATGTTGACACGTCTCAGAAGTGTCCTCCAGTAATGTTGGTGTATTTATCTGCAGCAATTGCCACCAACGTGTTGCATTTTATAATTATGAATATTAATAATTAATAGCAGTATAAAATTATTGTCAGCGATATCTCCAATTAATATAGCAGAATCTTGTCAATACACTTTAGTAAGATACTAAATCTCTGTAATATATCCCAAAATAAAAACAATTGAGATATCTATAAATTTGAAAACAAAATTATTATTAAAAATTAATATTTAAACTCAATAAAGAATATTCCTAAATTTTGATCAGCTAATCTTTATTTGCCCATTGATTATACTTATGTAGTAACTGAATATCACCTATGACCAGTAATATCTATTAATTTATCAATACAATACTAAAATATGAAGCAGGCTATAGAGATATTTAGATTAATTACTATTCATTGGATATTGTCTATTATCTTGTGAATGGACACAATAATCCTATGAATTAATCTTAACTCAAAATGAATTAAATATCAAATATTATCATTAAATTTTACAAGAGCCATTTGTTATTAGCCAACAACACTAGTCCAATGCCAAATATTTCAACACAAATCTTACCAAATCTCAATAAATCTAATAGAACTTCCAGAAAAATTTAACTAAGCTATTTGGCCCAAAATAGTTTTATAATACTTCAAATAATCAACCAGAGAATGTACACAATTATATTATCAATACAACATCGTTCAAATAATACTATATTAAAAAGTCTAATCAAGCCACAATAGTGCATGCAACTTCTAACTATTTCACAGCAACTCCAAATAAATTTCATAAGTGTAAAATACAAAATCTCTCTTTCCATCTATGGTCAAATTACTTAATTTTGAATATGAAATTACTTAAAATTTGAATATTATTCTTACCTAAGCTACCCTAGTCTATGCAATGTTAATTTATAAATAAAAATACTTTTTTAAATCACAGCTACAATTTCACTATAGATATAGAATACCTTTAATTTAAAATATTAAAATATAATTAAGCATCGCTCATACTTTACCAGCTCCAATGAGAGTTCAGTTTCCCAGATAACTCTATTGTCGTACGTAGGGAAATATTGCACCAATTTTGGAAGAGAATTAAGACTAATAATCTCTTATCAGAAAGAGGATTCCAACAGGTTTTTGTTACAAAGACTGTACGGAAAGGGTCAGTTAGTAAGTCAAATAAAACAATTAGAGACCAGCGCAAAATGAATTGAATACAAACACCTATATATAAGGAAGATTCCCAATATTACTTCCAAAAGGACAAAAATTTAAATATAATACAAAATATAAGTGCGCAAAGTGGATGCTAAAGTAAACAATTAAAAAGGGGGTTTTAAAATAAACTCAGAATTCTGAATGTTTGACCATGTGCAAAAATTTAATATATTCAAATGCAGAGAAGTTTTTTATAGGTCCTCACACCAAAGGGTTAAAATTAATTCCCATATACTTCGATTAAATTAAATTAGTGGTGAATACAAACGTGAAACAAACCACATATGATTAAAATATATATTGTATTTTATAATGCTTAAAAACATGAAATAAACAATTTGAAAATACTCTTTCTAAAATTATGAATCTAACATTTATTTATTTAATACAATTGATAGTGACCGGCCCTAACTTATAAAACACATCTAAATTAATAACACATCTAAATTAATACCACATAAATTGATAAAAGGACAAATATGATCACAAAATAAAGTGTAAGTTTTAAGGACTCAGATGGAAACTTTGTAATTAGTCCCAAAAGGAAAGTCCCAAACGATGTCCTTCCCAAGCTTTCCACAAAAGCACAATGCACGATGATAAGCAAGAAAAATCTTCTGATTCCTCCCAGCTGGTCCTGAGCAGCGTCTAGGTGGGAGACAGAAGCGTCCACTTGAAATTGGTGTATATAGTTTATACAACAAACAAATATCAGTACTTACACATAGGTACTGAAAGATCAGCGCCGCGCCCGATTCTCATCAAACACAGGTGTCCCAGTGTGTATAGGATCAACACAGGCTCTTCTCACAGCCTTAACACCAGCTCACTACAGAGAGTAGCCCAGAGTGATGTAAAAATCAAGGCGCCAAACAGGATACACCTTTGAAAGGTGGATAAAAACTACAAAAAAGCTGCAAAAAGTTGTTTTAAAATTCAAATTCAATTTCATAAATTCATAGAGTGACCAATGTTCAATATTAATATAGTTCAACTGAGCAACGCGTTTCAATTCCTTTTTCAAGCTCAGTTTGTGAGTCTCAGATGCCGGCTTTTTATACCCTCAGGAAATCTTCAAATTCCTAAAGGCATAGCCATTCCATTTGTTTTTGTCTCAGAAGTGCACAATTTCTTATTTCTGCATCTACAGTCTTACTTGATACCTCTCTATAATGATTGTCCTTATATATAAACTTATATTCACGACTAAAAACCCCAAAAATTTAAAGTTAAAAAAAAGAGCACATTACAAGAAACCTTTTTCAAAAAATTGAAGAAATAGAGAAATAAATAAAGAAAGAAATAACAGAGCAACTGTATATCTTATAAGTACTAAGTAAAAACAGTATCTAAAAATTAAATGATAGATAATAATTCATTAATTCAAAAAAAATATATATTTAAAACCACATTTTTTTTTTATTTTTTTTTTTACATATTTTTTGTTTCATGCTCATATTCACCCTCAATATCTATAGGAATGAATAAAAGAAACCTCCCCAAAGTGTAAAACCCCCAAAAAACTTTTATTTTTTTTTTAACTTTAATTTTTTGGGGTTTTTAGTCGTGAATATAAGTTTATATATAAGGACAATCATTATAGAGAGGTATCAAGTAAGACTGTAGATGCAGAAATAAGAAATTGATCACTTCTGAGACAAAAACAAATGGAATGGCTATGCCTTTAGGAATTTGAAGATTTCCTGAGGGTATAAAAAGCCGGCATCTGAGACTCACAAACTGAGCTTGAAAAAGGAATTGAAACGCGTTGCTCAGTTGAACTATATTAATATTGAACATTGGTCACTCTATGAATTTGAATTTATGAATTTGAATTTGAATTTTAAAACAACTTTTTGCAGCTTTTTTGTAGTTTTTATCCACCTTTCACAGGTGTATCCTGTTTGGCGCCTTGATTTTTACATCACTCTGGGCTACTCTCTGTAGTGAGCTGGTGTTAAGGCTGTGAGAAGAGCCTGTGTGGATCCTATACACACTGGGACACCTGTGTTTGATGAGAATCGGGCGCGGTGCTGATCTTTCAGTACCTATGTGTAAGTACTGATATTTGTTTGTTGTATAAACTATATACACCAATTTCAAGTGGACGCTTCTGTCTCCCACCTAGACGCTGCTCAGGACCAGCTGGGAGGAATCAGAAGATTTTTCTTGCTTATCATCGTGCATTGTGCTTTTGTGGAAAGCTTGGGAAGGACATCGTTTGGGACTTTCCTTTTGGGACTAATTACAAAGTTTCCATCTGAGTCCTTAAAACTTACACTTTATTTTGTGATCATATTTGTCCTTTTATCAATTTATGTGGTATTAATTTAGATGTGTTATTAATTTAGATGTGTTTTATAAGTTAGGGCCGGTCACTATCAATTGTATTAAATAAATAAATGTTAGATTCATAATTTTAGAAAGAGTATTTTCAAATTGTTTATTTCATGTTTTTAAGCATTATAAAATACAATATATATTTTAATCATATGTGGTTTGTTTCACGTTTGTATTCACCACTAACTTAATTTAATCAAAGTATATGGGAATTAATTTTAACCCTTTGGTGTGCGGACCTATAAAAAACTTCTCTGCATTTGAATATATAAAATTTTTGCACATGGTCAAACATTCAGAATTCTGAGTTTATTTTAAAAACCCCTTTTTAATTGTTTACTTTAGCATCCACTTTGCGCACTTATATTTTGTATTATATTTAAATTTTTGTCCTTTTGGAAGTAATATTGGGAATCTTCCTTATATATAGGTGTTTGTATTCAATTCATTTTGCGCTGGTCTCTAATTTTATTTTCTTCTAGTGTTATTCCCATTTGAAGAGTTCAGCTGCATTATGGAGGGGGGAGGTAGTATTTTCAACCTCAGGTCAAATTTTTATGAGGATATTGTATCTAGTATCAAAGAAAGAGTTAGGAATGGAAATGTTCCAAATGAAACTGTACAGAATTTATTGGCTGAACTAGAAAAATATTTACAATTGGAAATTAAATATAAATTAGATTGTGCTTTTTTTGAAATTTATGCAAATGAAAAGAAAGTTCCTAGGGGATTACGTATTAAAAAGGAATGTGCTTTTAAAACAGAAGATTGCGAATTTAAAGCAAGATGGAGAGAAATTCTAGAAGAAGCCTCCATAAAACTAATTGCACTAATTAAAGAATATAGACAAAAAAATTGGAAGAATTAAATGATAAAATCAAGACTCTAGAAATAAAATTAAACCCCTTTAAGAACCATAGGGAGTATGAAGAGAAAGAAGCCCAAATGAAAGTGGCCCTTAAGAATAATAAGGAGGAACTAATTCAAATGAAAGTTAAAAAATTGCAGAGGGATAGGGAAGATTATAAAGCCTTTCAAAAAGAACCAAATAATGAATTATACATCACACACTCTTGGAGGTACAATAAGGTCCAAAATGAAGGGAACACTAACAATATACAAAATCAAAATGCTGGCCCCAGTCAGAGTGAGGTAAAATATGAACACACTAAGGACAGATTTTATCAGAATACCCAACATACAGATAGGCCATTTTATAACAATCAGAACACAAATAGATTTCGATACAATCAACAAAGGAGGTTTACAGCCCAAGAAAGACAAATGCATTGGAAACAGAATGATAGAAACACTAATTGGAATAGGGGATATCTCCCATATAGGTCAGATTTGTACTTTAATCCAAATGTATATCAAAATCAAAATTACAATTCACAACTAGACAATAGATGGAGAAGAGTTGAACAAAACTCTAACAATAGATTTCAGAATTCTCAAAATCAAAATTATTATAAGCAACAACAACTAAAAGCGAATGTAGCTTATGAACAGGGTAGGGATTCCCCTTATAAGATCCCAATGAGGAATAATTTTAACCCCTTGTATAATGAAGTAGAAGAAGTGACCACTACCCATAAAAAGCAGGGACAGGAACAAAATAGAGAAAGTGCTTCCAACACTAATTTTTTAGGCGAAGGCAATCAGCAAAGAGGTCATATACCACACAGGGGGGAAAGCAATCAAAGGAAAAGAAGAGCTTCAGAAGAAGGGGGAATAGAGGAAGAGGTTTACAGACGAGTAAAAAATCAAAGGTTTTAACAAACAAACATAAGGAAATTAAAGAAGGAATGAGTAATAATAAAAAAAGTGGAATTTATAACCTCAGCAAGATTGAATTGACAGAGAAGCAGATAGAGGTTTTAAACAAAGGTTTATCTTTTGCACCTTCCAAAAGAATGAATAAATTCGAAGTTTTTATTGATGCACATAAATATATTAAAAATCTTACTGTAAAAAAATGGTTTTTGAGAAGTCCTTTTGAGAGACCAGTAACTATAGAACCAAATGAGGATAGATACATTCACACAAATCTAAAAAGGAAGTCAAATTTCTATCCTGAACATATTAAGGGATGCCATTTAGAAACATTTGAAAAGTTAGTAACTAGAGATATTCAAAATATTAATGTTAACAAACTAGGTAAAATTAAATGGAATCTATCTAAAAAACAACTAGCTGAAATTAAGGAATTGGAAAATAATAATGAAATAGTGGTGAAACATGCAGATAAGGGTGGTGGAATTGTTCTAATGGATAAGGCAAATTATGTAAATATGGGTAATAAGTTACTCCAAGACAGTGATACATATGAAGTACTATTAAGGGATCCTACAGAGAAGTTTAAATCTGAAATAAGAAATTTAATCGATAAGGCTAAAGATATTAATATTTTAAATGAAAAAGAAGCTGATTATCTAATACAAAACACTCCACGTATCCCTCTATTATATTGTTTACCAAAAATACACAAGTCAGTACAAGACCCACCAGGGAGGCCTATCATATCAGGCATTGAATCTATCACCTCTAATTTGTCTGAATACATAGATTTTTATTTACAAAGTTATGTAAGGAATTTACCTAGTTTCCTTAAAGACTCTACAGATGTCTTAAGAATTTTTAAAGATCTGACATGGGAGGATAATATGCTTTTAGCCACCTGTGATGTCTCTGCCCTATACACCAGCATTAGGCATGATGACGGTTTAGAGGCAGTGAAGTTCTTTTTAGACTCAGATTCCAAACTTGAAGCAGTACAGAAACAGTTTATTTTAGATGGGATAAAATGTATCCTTAATCATAATTATTTCTACTATGAAAGCAAATTTTATTTGCAAAAATGTGGAACGGCAATGGGGACCAGATTTGCCCCCAGTTATGCAAACCTATTTATGGGTTTATGGGAAAGGATCTTTTTAGATTCTACAGATCTGGGGGCAAATCTGGTCCTCTTTAAACGTTATATAGATGATATTATAATTGTTTGGCGAGGGTCAGTTGAAGATTTAGAATGTTTTTTTTCCAGGATGAACAATAATGAGAAAAACTTAAAGTTTACATATGAAATAAGTAAAGAAAAAATTATATTCTTAGATTTGGAAATTAAGGTAAAAGATGGCAATTTTATTAGTAAAACTAATTTTAAAGAAGTGGATGCTAACAGCTACATCCACGCCACTAGTTGCCATCATAATACATGGAAAACAAATATTCCAAAGAATCAGATTAAAAGAATAAGAAAAAATTGTTGATTTCTTATGTCAATCAGAAATTTTGGAAAATAAATTTTTAGAAAGGGGATATAGTACTGGCCTCATCAATCAATCTAAGAAAGAGGCCCTAGAAACAAGTAGAGATAATCTATTAGCTGTGAAACCCAAAAAGAGAGATACTAATGTAGAAAATAAGGATGTTTTTATTCCATTTATCACTAAATATAACAGGGAAGTTCATAATATTGAGAAAATTCTATATAGGCACTGGCCGATCCTATTAGAAGATGAAGTTCTAGGTTCTATTTTAACAAAAAAACCACAATTTGTATACACTGTGTGCAGAATTATTAGGCAAATGAGTATTTTGACCACATCATCCTCTTTATGCATGTTGTCTTACTCCAAGCTGTATAGGCTCGAAAGCCTGCTACCAATTAAGCATATTAGGTGATGTGCATCTCTGTAATGAGAAGGGGTGTGGTCTAATGACATCAACACCCTATATCAGGTGTGCATAATTATTAGGCAACTTCCTTTCCTTTGGCAAAATGGGTCAAAAGAAGGACTTGACAGGCTCAGAAAAGTCAAAAATAGTGAGATATCTTGCAGAGGGATGCAGCACTCTTAAAATTGCAAAGCTTCTGAAGCGCGTTCATCGAACAATCAAGCGTTTCATTCAAAATAGTCAACAGGGTCGCAAGAAGCGTGTGGAAAAACCAAGGCGCAAAATAACTGCCCATGAACTGAGAAAAGTCAAGCGTGCAGCTGCCAAGATGCCACTTGCCACCAGTTTGGCCATATTTCAGAGCTGCAACATCACTGGAGTGCCCAAAAGCACAAGGTGTGCAATATTCAGAGACATGGCCAAGGTAAGAAAGGCTGAAAGACGACCACCACTGAACAAGACACACAAGCTGAAACATCAAGACTGGGCCAATAAATATCTCAATACTGATTTTTCTAAGGTTTTATGGACTGATGAAATGAGAGTGAGTCTTGATGGGCCAGATGGATGGGCCCATGGCTGGATTGGTAAAGGGCAGAGAGCTCCAGTCCGACTCAGACGCCAGCAAGGTGGAGGTGGAGTACTGGTTTGGGCTGGTATCATCAAAGATGAGCTTGTGGGGCCTTTTCGGGTTGAGGATGGAGTCAAGCTCAACTCCCAGTCCTACTGCCAGTTTCTGGAAGACACCTTCTTCAAGCAGTGGTACAGGAAGAAGTCTGCATCCTTCAAGAAAAACATGATTTTCATGCAGGACAATGCTCCATCACACGCGTCCAAGTACTCCACAGCGTGGCTGGCAAGAAAGGGTATAAAAGAAGAAAATCTAATGACATGGCCTCCTTGTTCACCTGATCTGAACCCCATTGAGAACCTGTGGTCCATCATCAAATGTGAGATTTACAAGGAGGGAAAACAGTACACCTCTCTGAACAGTGTCTGGGAGGCTGTGGTTGCTGCTGCACGCAATGTTGATGGTGAACAGATCAAAACACTAACAGAATCCATGGATTGCAGGCTTTTGAGTGTCCTTGCAAAGAAAGGTGGCTATATTGTCACTGATTTGTTTTTGTTTTGTTTTTGAATGTCAGAAATGTATATTTGTGAATGTTGAGATGTTATATTGGTTTCACTGGTAAAAATAAATAATTGAAATGGGTATATATTTGTTTTTCGTTAAGTTGCCTAATAATTATGCACAGTAATAGTCACCTGCACACACAGATATCCCCCTAAAATAGCTATAACTAAAAACAAACTAAAAACTACTTTGAAAACTATTCAGCTTTGATATTAATGAGTTTTTTGGGTTAATTGATTACATGATTGTTGTTCAATAATAAAATTAATCCTCAAAAATTCAACTTGCCTAATAATTCTGCACTCCCTGTATAAGAAAAATAAAAATTTGAAGAATATTTTAGCCCCCACAGATTTGAAGAGGAAGAAAAATACTGCCTCAAAGACAGATTTAGATCTAAGAGGGAATAGCCTCAATGGATTTTATCCGTGTTTAAAATGTAAGTCCTGTCAACATGCTAATAAAAGAAAAAGTTTTATTTCCACTAGAACAAAAAAAGAGTATAAAATCAATGGGGTTTTTAGATGTGCAGACACCAACATTATTTATCTGATAGAATGTTCGTGTGGGGCCCAATACATTGGTGAGTCCGAAAGGACTGCAAAAGATAGAATAAGAGAGCATTTAAATTCAATCGAAAATATGAATAATATAAGGAATCAGGACTTACCAGTTCCTAAACATTTTAAAACATGCAAAGGAGGAAACCTAAATCATTTTAAATATACTATCATAGATAAAGTGAGGCCAAACTGGAGAGGGGGCAATGTGAGGGATGAGCTTTTAAAATTAGAGGCCAAATGGATTTTTGACTTAAAAACTCTACACCCAGATGGATTGAACTTAGATTTCGATTTGGGTGTTTTTATGAAATAATTTTTACAAGTTTTATGAATCTCTATAATAATAATGAATTTTATAGTTTTTCAAGAAAGACTTTTAGTATTTTTAAATATATTATTACTGAAATTTTGATTTTTGAATGGATTGTTTATGTGCATTAATTTTTAATTTTTATTACTCTAATCTTTATTATTTTAATATATTTAGTAATTGAAAAAGTTTTTTTGGGGTTTTACACTTTGGGGAGGTTTCTTTTATTCATTCCTATAGATATTGAGGGTGAATATGAGCATGAAACAAAAAATATGTAAAAAAATAAATAAAAAATGTGGTTTTAAATAAATATTTTTTTGAATTAATGAATTATTATCTATCATTTAATTTTAGATACTGTTTTTACTTAGTACTTATAAGATATACAGTTGCTCTGTTATTTATTTCTTTATTTATTTCTCTATTTCTTCAATTTTTTGAAAAAGGTTTCTTGTAATGTGCTCTTTTTTTTTTTTAACTTTAATTTTTTGGGGTTTTTAGTCGTGAATATAAGTTTATATATAAGGACAATCATTATAGAGAGGTATCAAGTAAGACTGTAGATGCAGAAATAAGAAATTGTGCACTTCTGAGACAAAAACAAATGGAATGGCTATGCCTTTAGGAATTTGAAGATTTCCTGAGGGTATAAAAAGCCGGCATCTGAGACTCACAAACTGAGCTTGAAAAAGGAATTGAAACGCGTTGCTCAGTTAAACTATATTAATATTGAACATTGGTCACTCTATGAATTTGAATTTATGAATTTGAATTTGAATTTTAAAACAACTTTTTGCAGCTTTTTTGTAGTTTTTATCCACCTTTCACAGGTGTATCCTGTTTGGCGCCTTGATTTTTACATCACTCTGGGCTACTCTCTGTAGTGAGCTGGTGTTAAGGCTGTGAGAAGAGCCTGTGTGGATCCTATACACACTGGGACACCTGTGTTTGATGAGAATCGGGCGCGGCGCTGATCTTTCAGTACCTATGTGTAAGTACTGATATTTGTTTGTTGTATAAACTATATACACCAATTTCAAGTGGACGCTTCTGTCTCCCACCTAGACGCTGCTCAGGACCAGCTGGGAGGAATCAGAAGATTTTTCTTGCTTATCATCGTGCATTGTGCTTTTGTGGAAAGCTTGGGAAGGACATCGTTTGGGACTTTCCTTTTGGGACTAATTACAAAGTTTCCATCTGAGTCCTTAAAACTTACACTTTATTTTGTGATCATATTTGTCCTTTTATCAATTTATGTGGTATTAATTTAGATGTGTTATTAATTTAGATGTGTTTTATAAGTTAGGGCCGGTCACTATCAATTGTATTAAATAAATAAATGTTAGATTCATAATTTTAGAAAGAGTATTTTCAAATTGTTTATTTCATGTTTTTAAGCATTATAAAATACAATATATATTTTAATCATATGTGGTTTGTTTCACGTTTGTATTCACCACTAATTTAATTTAATCGAAGTATATGGGAATTAATTTTAACCCTTTGGTGTGAGGACCTATAAAAAACTTCTCTGCATTTGAATATATTACATTTTTGCACATGGTCAAACATTCAGAATTCTGAGTTTATTTTAAAACCCTCAGTTAGTAAGTCACCAAACAAAGCAGCAAGAGCCCTTCTCTCCCTGTGCAAGGAGTTTTTGTCTAAGACCAAACTCCTCCCCATTTCTAAATCACCCAATAGAATCTCATTGGCTACTGGGAATGCCACTTTGTAATCCAATTTCCTTAATTGGATACCTTTGATGGAATTCTCGCACTGGACACAATAGGCAACGGAATGTAGTTTCATTAGCAAATACTACAGAAAAATATATTTTCTCATATATTTTTAAAGTGTTCATTTAATACACTTATATTTTCTATCTCAATAAACTATTTGGTCAATTTGATAAGGTATTATTTAATTCTGATATATCTCAAATATATATATATATATATATATATATATATATATATATATATATATATATATATATATATATATATATATATATAATACATGTAATTATGAATATACCTATCTGATGTATGCTTCCATATTTCTACTTATAATAGCTTTTTTTATTTATTTTTTTATTTAATGATATACAATTGTTTATATTGTAAAAGGTGGTCTGCGGGAAAGTCAATTAAATTATATTATATTAAATAATATTATATTATATTGTATTGTATTGCATATATATATTCGTTACTATTACTAATATAGTGCTAATAGTTGCAGTATAAGTTAGAGGATTCCTTTAAAAAAGATTGTTGTGTATATCTCTTTAAACAATTGAACTTCTTTTCTTCAATCCTCTAGATCTCTTTATATATAGATAGGTGTTTTATTGTAAATTTTTAACTATTTTTAGTATATATTTATGCTTTTTATGTATAAGGGTTGTAAAACTCTTTCACTAGAGTTCCGGTCCTTATGAGTTAATTTCGGATGATTTATTAGGTATACTTCTTTTTTAAAATTTGTATTGAATGTGTGTATTTTTTAAATAGGTGCCATATTTATTTATTTATTTATTTAAGTACAGGAACCGTATAGGTGCTATGGACTCATAATGGTAGATCACTAACAGGGAGCATATTTCATTAAATAATTATTCACAAGACTCCATTCGCAAGCTGAAAAACACATAAGCGATTGATGTTGGTCTTCTAATCGTATATATATATTTTTTAAACCAATGAACACACTAAACGTGTTAGTGGGTGTGTTGACGTCCTGTTCGAGTAGAATGGATTGAGCAGGTAGCTATTGCAGCTTACTTACGGAATCCAATCAGAGGCCGGTAAATAGCCAGGGAAGGACGTCTGGTCCGTTTCACTCCCATTTTTGTAAACCAATGAGCAGGATATACGTGCAAGTGGGCGTGACGGCGTCCGGCTCTTTTAGTTCAAATAAGTGCAGTGAGTTGTTTCTAATTCATAATATTCTAGCCTCTGAGGAAGAAGGGAGAATTAAATTTCCGTAATACTCCTTCGAAACGCGTAAAGCTTTTTAGAGTATTCTTTTCGGATCGACACACCGCAGAACACCTTATTCTACGTATGTTTTATTGCTGTTGGTATCTACGTGCTTTTAGTTACCTCATATCATTGAGGGCTATAAATGTGAGTGCAAACTTTTGCTATGTACAGAGTGCTTGTGTTCTAATAAATCTGTGTTCGACAATATTGCACTAGTTGTTGCACTGCTTTCTTCTCTTACATATTGCCTGCATTGCCCTAGCCTGACAGGAAACTTATATGAGAGGAGTGACATTGACAGATTCCAGACAAAGAGCTGTACGGAGGATTTACACATTTTACCTCATATAGATTGAGGGTAACTCTTGTGAGTATATACCCTACGGGGGTTACCTGGAGTTTTGTTCACCGTTTGGAGGGTGCTTGAAGTTGAAAGGAAAGAAACATAAACGGCTTATTTCTTTTATAACTACACCCTATTGACACCAATTGGGATCTCTTATACTTGGACTTTTATCACTTTCCATCTATGTGTTTTTATCTACATCTGATTGAGATTGTTGTTTTATCTATATTTGTTGTATTGTGATACACATCTCTGTGAGATTTATATATACGTTCTCATTTTTATCTATATGAGATTACTTTTGCAGGTTATAGGTTCTAATGTTTTATTGTTTTTATTTTACATACATATGAAATAACCACTTTTTAGATATTCAAATATATTTTTTGTCTTCCTATTATTAGCGCTGGTTACATTTCCCCCATATCCCTTCTGTATTATATATATAAATATATAAGAAGTTGCACCCAGGTGGTAAATCACCATAGAACAGGCTAACAATGGTATTGAGCTGGTTGTTCGTTCCTGTGAGTGCATTTCTCTCTGTGTGTATTTAGTCTCCCTATGGGAAAAAGGGGAAACCAGACGTGGACTCCTTGCTCAGTGAAGCAATGAAGGCCGAAACGATCATCTGGGGTTGCTTTGTTCCTTGTTCAGAGAGGAATTGCCTGGTATTTTGGCGCTGGACTGACCGTAATAGGCGGGATCAGACTGATATACTACAGGAAAGTTCTACTCTGTGAAAAGCATTGCTGGGCTAAAAGAAGTTGCGCCCAGGTGGTAAATCGCCATAGAACAGGCTAACAATGGTATTGAGCTGGTTGTTCGTTCCTGTGAGTGCATTTCTCTCTGTATATATATATATATATATATATATATATATATATATATATATATATATATATATATATATATATAATACATGTAATAATGAATATACAGTGGGGCAAAATGTGGAAACAAATCCAGACAATCTCATTGTCTGGTTTGGAAAGAATTTATTTGCATATTATGGTGGAAAATAAGTATTTGGTCACCTACAAACAAGCAAGATTTCTGGCTCCCACAGACCTGTGTCTTCTTCTTTAAGAGGCTCCTCTGTCCTCCACTCATTACCTGTATTAAAGGCACCGGTTTGAACTTGTTATCAGTATAAAAGACACCTGTCCACAACCTTAAACAGTCACACTCCAAACTCCACTATGGTGAAGACCAAAGAGCTGTCGAAGGACACTAGAAACAAAATTGTAGACCTGCACCAGGCTGGGAAGACTGAATCTGCAATAGGCAAGCAGCTTGGTGTCTTGGTGAAATCAACTGTGGAAATCAACTGTGGGAGCAATAATTAGAAAATGGAAGACATACAAGACCACTTATAATCTCCCTCGATCTGGGGCTCCACGCAAGATCTCACCCCGTGGGGTCAAAATGATCACAAGAACGGTGAGCAAACATCCCAGAACCACACGGGAGGACCTAGTGAATGACCTGCAGAGAGCTGGGACTAACGTTACAAAGGCTACCATCAGTAACACACTAAGCCGCCAGAGACTCAGATCCTGCAGTGCAAGACATGTCCCCCTGCTTAAGCCAGTACATGTCCGGGCCCGTCTGAATGGATGATCCAGAAGCGGATTGGGAAAATGTCATATGGTCAGATGAAACCAAAGTAGAACTGTTTGGTAGAAACACAACTCGTCGTGTTTGGAGGAGAGAGCATGCTGAGTTGCAACCAAAGAACACCAACACTACTGTAAAGCATGGGGGTGGCAACATCATGCTTTGGGGCTGTTTCTCTGCAAAGGGAACAGGACGACTGATCCATGTACATGAAAGAATGAATGGGGCCATGTATCGTAAGATTTTGAGTGCAAACCTCCTTCCATCAGCAAGGGCATTGAAGATGAAACATGGCTGGGTCTTTCAGCATGACAATGATTCCAAACACACCGCTCGGGCAATGAAGGAGTGGCTTCGTAAGAAGCATTTCAAGGTCCTGGAGTGGCCTAGCCAATCTCCAGATCTCAACCCCATAGAAAACCTTTGGAGGGAGCTGAAAGTCTGTGTTGCCCAGCGACTGCCCCAAAGCATCACTGCTCTAGAGGAGATCTGCATGCAGGAATGGGCCAATATATCAGCAACAGTGTGTGACAACCTTGTGAAGACTTACAGAAAACGTTTGACCTCTGTCATTGCCAACAAAGGATATATAACAAAGTATTGAGATGAACTTTTGATATTGACCAAATACTTATTTTCCACCATAATATGCAAATAAATTCTTTCCAAATCAGACAATGTGATTGTCTGGATTTGTTTCCACATTTTGTCTCTCATAGTTGAGGTATACCTATGATAACAATTACAGGCCTCTCTCATCTTCTTAAGTGGGAGAACTTGCACAATTGGTGGCTGACTAAATACTTGTTTGCCCCACTGTACCTATCTGATGTATGTTTCCATATTTCTACTTATAAATGTAAATTTCTACTTAAAAAAAATGTATTTAAAATACATATTTCTATTTGGAGACTTAGTAGTTATAATTTAATATATATATATATATATATATATATATATATATATATATATATATATAAAATACGTATATATATATATATATATATATATATATATATACAGTGTATGTATATTGACTTTATGTGTAAATCAACTGAATTAGTTACACTATTATTTGATTTTGTACATATCATTTCATATCTAGTACATCTCCACTGCTCCACCCAAAAAACAAACAAAAAAACTAACATTTGATTTGAACAGCCAATAGGATTTCAGCAGCTCTCATCCTATTGGCTGTTTTTGCTTTGGGCTTTTGAAAAAGAGTTGAATGTCCTTTTAGGGCCAATGCCCATGCATATGCCCATTTAGGGGCAATGAGTAGCTTAGTTTTTTTAGAATTAGGTTTTTGATTTTGGGGGGTTGGTTGGGTGGTGGGATTTACTGTTGGGGAGACTTTGTATTTTTTACAGGTAAAAGAGCTGTTTAACTTAGGGCAATGCCCTACAAAAGGCCATTTTAAGGGCTATTGGTAGTTTATTGTAGGCTAGGGGGGATAATTTTGTTTAATATTTTTTGTAAGCTTAGTGTTTTTTTATTTTTCGTAATATAGTGTTTATTATTTTTTGTAATTTTAGATTTTTTTTATTTTTTTTCGTAGTATTAGTTTTTTTATATTTGTAATTTAGATTTTTTTAATTGGTAGTATTTTTTATTTTATTAGAATACAGGGAGTGCAGAATTATTAGGCAAATGAGTATTTTGACCACATCATCCTCTTTATGCATGTTGTCTTACTCCAAGCTGTATAGGCTCGAAAGCCTACTACCAATTAAGCATATTAGGTGATGTGCATCTCTGTAATGAGAAGGGGTGTGGTCTAATGACATCAACACCCTATAGCAGGTGTGCATATATAACGATACAACTATAAATGTGGAACACAACTGCAGGTTAAAATGATAGATTGTTTTCACTAATGTAGTGGATCCCCTATGGGAA
The DNA here is from genome assembly GCF_027579735.1 of Bombina bombina. Classification (NCBI taxonomy): domain Eukaryota; kingdom Metazoa; phylum Chordata; class Amphibia; order Anura; family Bombinatoridae; genus Bombina; species Bombina bombina. Next base: position 1,173,763,496 of record NC_069500.1, read on the forward strand.
GAGGAGATCCTTTTTTATCAGTGATATTAATATTTTCTTAATACTGTATAGTTGTTACACAGTAATTGGTTGAGAGAAAGAGATGATTCTAGCTCTCTTAGAACTGTATTACAATGAGAGATGATATGAAAAAAAAGGTAACAGGTGTTAAACACAGGTTAACTTTCCAGCAAGAACTAAAGGAAAGTCTCTTTAACAAAAACACAGTTCCTCTGCTGTTGGTCCAAACAGTTACTTAGTAGTATATTGTAGGGATTTTGGAGAGATAAATTAATCCCAGTGTAATTACAAAACAAGCAGTCAGTTCCGTGTGTTAAACAAACACTGATTCAGCAACAAAAGTGTCAAGAAGGCTTCCGGCATATGTATCTTATCAAGAGGTTAAATGTAAGTAACAGATCTCAAATGTACCTGAATGTCCAATGAATTGAATACTGATCCGTTCCTCTGCGAGCTTCCCTGCTCGGTAATCACAGCAATGTGTCCGGGAGAACCGGAAGTGATGTCACGTCAGTCCGGTACAGCAGTTCTTGAGACTTACCGGGTAAGTAAAATAAGAAAGCAAGTTGTTAGTGGAAGTCCCGAATTTACCTGCAGTCTGATTGTCCCAATAGTGAACTGTAGCACACAGCAAAATCAGCAGCTCAGTAGTTAGTGCTTCACGGCAGCTTGTAATACAGGAAGGAAGAAAGACCTCTGTAATCCGTTTTTGGGAGATAGTAGAAATGCTGAAAGAGGAAAATATGAATCAGTGAATAAATTACAACTTTATATTTATCAAGCTTGTATCACACCTAACTTAGGCTAGGTTTCCAGAATACTGAGCAAGGTGTGTTGGGAGAGCACCTGTTTTAAAGGAGGTGTAACCAATCAGCAGCAGGGAGATGAATAATCCTTAAAGAGACAGCGAGAAACCCTGACATGACCCCCCTCTCAGGGTCGCTGTTCCACAGCGAGAGGACGAGGACGTTCAGGGTGTCTGCGATGAAAAACAGAGATCAAACGAGGAGCATTTAAATTGGAAACAGGTTCCCAAGAGTCCTCATCCACCGAGTAGTTTTTCCATCTCACCAGATACTGCAAGACTCCTTTGTGATATCTGGAATCTAAAACTGACTCAACCTCATATTCATCCAAAGCTAGTCCGGGATCAGTTGGTGGGAGTAATACCTGCTCATCTCTTGTCCTTATGTAAGGTTTTACCAAAGATACGTGGACAGTAGGATGTATCTTCATTGTTGCAGGTAACTGCAATCGTATAGCATTTTCATTTACAATTTTCTGAACGGGAAAAGGTCCAATAAAAAGAGTGGCTAACTTTTTTGAAGGGATCTGAAGCTTCAGATTTTTTGTGGAAAGCCACACTAAGTCTCCTATAGAATAGGTTGGGGGTTTCCTTCGACGAAGATCGTAGTAATGTTTCTGAGTATGTTGAGCGCTTAAGATATTTTCTTTTATATGCTTGAAATTTTCTTGTAGGGTGTTACATAAATTGTCAACTAATGGCGAATCAGGTGACCCATTTTTTGACAGTGGGAAATCCGGATGATAAGCGTAGTTTGCATAAAACGGTGTCATCTTTGTAGAGGAGTTAATTGAGTTGTTATATGCGAACTCAGCCATAGAGAGGAATTTTATCCAGTCTGTTTGATGGTATGAACAGTAACATCTGAGGTAATGGTCGAGCCATTGATTGAGTCTCTCAGCTTGACCATTGGTCTGTGGGTGAAATGCTGTGGTATAACGGTGGTCCATTTTAGTCAACTCACATATCTTGGTCCAGAATTTCGAAGTGAATTGACATCCCCTATCAGTTGTCAAGATGGGGGGTATGCCATGTAACTTAACTATGTGGTCGATAAAAAGATGAGCTGTTTCAGAGGAGGAAGGGACCTTGTGATAGGGAACGAAATGAGCCATTTTAGTGAATAGATCTATGACTACAAAAATAGTTGTTTGTTTGTTGGATGGGGGCAAATCAATGATGAAGTCCATTGACACATGTTCCCAGGGTTTCTGTGGAACAGGAATGGACATTAAGAGTCCATACGGTGGTTTCCTCTCAGGTTTGGAAGTGGCACAAACCTTGCACGTCTTGATGTAGTTTTGAACAGTTGTTTTCATCTCAGGCCACCAGAAACTGCGTTTTATTCGCTCCATGGTCCGTCGGACACCAGGGTGTCCAGCAAGGGGTGAATCATGTGTTGACTGTAATAGTTGTAATCTCATATGAGAGGGCAAATAAATTTTATCCCCGTGATAGTATATTCCAGAGGTTTTTAAGAGATTGGGTTCTGGGGAAAGAGGTACATTCCTACAGTAATCCTTGAGTTCATCAAGTAATGGGATGGACAACCCGATAAAACACTCTGGAGGAACAATAGAAGTCCTAGTGTGCAAGGGTGTATGCTATGTGTGACATACCTTTCTTGGTTTTTGTCAGAACTGCGCAATCCTGGACAGAATGGGTGGGACTTGCGCAGTACATACATAGGTTTTTTACCTTACGTCGTAGTTTTTCCTCTGGAGTGAGGGGACCCCTTAGGAATCCAATCTCCATAGCCTCGGTCTGAGGTTTGGAATGACTGTAGGAGCTAATACCTGTTGAAGTTGAATAACTTTTAGGCTTTGTTTCTACAGTATAACGTTCTGCTTTTCTTTCACGTATGCGTCTATCGATCTGGGTGGCAACTCGCATAAAGTCATCCAAAGTTTTTGGCAGCTCAATCCTTGCGAATTCATCTTTTAGCGCCTCTGATAGGCCTAAACGGAACTGATTCCGCAAGGCAACGGGGCTCCAGAGCGAATCAGCAGCGAATTGTTTAAAATCCGTAATATACTCCTCCACAGGCCTTTTGCCTTGTTTGAGGCTCCTCATGGAGGTTTCTGCGGTTAATTGTATATCAGTGTCCTGAAACAATTCATCCATAGCTGAGAAGAATTCATTCAGGGACCCAAGTATGGAGTCATCGGTTTCAAAGAACCGGTCTGCCCAATTCCTGGGTTCCCCTCTGAGAAAGGAAATGGTAGTTAGAACCTTCACTCTCTCAGTGGGGTAAGTACGAGGTTTCATCAGAAATAGTAGGTGACATGCATTCTTAAATTGCCTATAAGCTTTTCTGTTCCCTGAAAATGTTTCTGGCAATGAAACTTGGGGTTCAGCTAATATTTCCAACTGGTTAGATTTAACAGCAATTGAATCTCTTATGACACCTTTTAAAGCAGAATTTTCTATACGTAGGTCATGCAAGCCTTGGGCTAGCTGATCTACTTTTTGGGATAAGTTGAAAACAATATGGGGTAACTCTGCTGGTTCCATTTCCTTTTTGAGGCTCAGTATTATATAACGATACAACTATAAATGTGGAACACAACTGCAGGTTAAAATGATAGATTGTTTTCACTAATGTAGTGGATCCCCTATGGGAAGAGGAGATCCTTTTTTATCAGTGATATTAATATTTTCTTAATACTGTATAGTTGTTACACAGTAATTGGTTGAGAGAAAGAGATGATTCTAGCTCTCTTAGAACTGTATTACAATGAGAGATGATATGAAAAAAAAGGTAACAGGTGTTAAACACAGGTTAACTTTCCAGCAAGAACTAAAGGAAAGTCTCTTTAACAAAAACACAGTTCCTCTGCTGTTGGTCCAAACAGTTACTTAGTAGTATATTGTAGGGATTTTGGAGAGATAAATTAATCCCAGTGTAATTACAAAACAAGCAGTCAGTTCCGTGTGTTAAACAAACACTGATTCAGCAACAAAAGTGTCAAGAAGGCTTCCGGCATATGTATCTTATCAAGAGGTTAAATGTAAGTAACAGATCTCAAATGTACCTGAATGTCCAATGAATTGAATACTGATCCGTTCCTCTGCGAGCTTCCCTGCTCGGTAATCACAGCAATGTGTCCGGGAGAACCGGAAGTGATGTCACGTCAGTCCGGTACAGCAGTTCTTGAGACTTACCGGGTAAGTAAAATAAGAAAGCAAGTTGTTAGTGGAAGTCCCGAATTTACCTGCAGTCTGATTGTCCCAATAGTGAACTGTAGCACACAGCAAAATCAGCAGCTCAGTAGTTAGTGCTTCACGGCAGCTTGTAATACAGGAAGGAAGAAAGACCTCTGTAATCCGTTTTTGGGAGATAGTAGAAATGCTGAAAGAGGAAAATATGAATCAGTGAATAAATTACAACTTTATATTTATCAAGCTTGTATCACACCTAACTTAGGCTAGGTTTCCAGAATACTGAGCAAGGTGTGTTGGGAGAGCACCTGTTTTAAAGGAGGTGTAACCAATCAGCAGCAGGGAGATGAATAATCCTTAAAGAGACAGCGAGAAACCCTGACAGCATAATTATTAGGCAACTTCCTTTCCTTTGGCAAAATGGGTCAAAAGAAGGACTTGACAGGCTCAGAAAAGTCAAAAATAGTGAGATATCTTGCAGAGGGATGCAACACTCTTAAAATTGCAAAGCTTCTGAAGCGTGATCATCGAACAATCAAGCGTTTCATTCAAAATAGTCAACAGGGTCGCAAGAAGCGTGTGGAAAAACCAAGGTGCCAAATAACTGCCCATGAACTGAGAAAAGTCAAGCATGCAGCTGCCAAGATGCCACTTGCCACCAGTTTGGCCATATTTCAGAGCTGCAACATTACTGGAGTGCCCAAAAGCACAAGGTGTGCAATACTCAGAGACATGGCCAAGGTAAGAAAGGCTGAAAGACGACCACCACTGAACAAGACACACAAGCTGAAACATCAAGACTGGGCCAAGAAATATCTCTAGACTGATTTTTCTAAGGTTTTATGGACTGATGAAATGAGAGTGAGTCTTGATGGGCCAGATGGATGGGCCCGTGGCGGGATTGGTAAAGGGCAGAGAGCTCCAGTCCGACTCAGACGCCAGCAAGGTTGAGGTAGAGTACTGGTTTGGGCTGGTAGCATCAAAGATGAGCTTGTGGGGCCTTTTCGGGTTGAGGATGGAGTCAAGCTCAACTCCCAGTCCTACTGCCAGTTTCTGGAAGACACCTTCTTCAAGCAGTGGTACAGGAAGAAGTCTGCATCCTTCAAGAAAAACATGATTTTCATGCAGGACAATGCTCCATCACACGCGTCCAAGTACTCCACGACGTGGCTGGCAAGAAAGGTTATATAAGAAGAAAATCTAATGGCATGGCCTCCTTGTTCACCTGATCTGAACCCCATTGAGAACCTGTGGTTCATCATCAAATGTGAGATTTACAAGGAGGGAAAACAGTACACCTCTCTGAACAGTGTCTGGGAGGCTGTGGTTGCTGCTGCACGCAATGTTGATGGTGAACAGATCAAAACACTGACAGAATCCATGGATGGCAGGCTTTTGAGTGTCCTTGCAAAGAAAGGTGGCTATATTGGTCACTGATTTGTTTTTGTTTTGTTTTTGAATGTCAGAAATGTATATTTGTGAATGTTGAGATGTTATATTGGTTTCACTGGTAAAAATAAATAATTGAAATGGGTATATATTTGTTTTTTTTTAAGTTGCCTAATAATTATGCACAGTAATAGTCACCTGCACACACAGATATCCCCCTAAAATAGCTATAACTAAAAACAAACTAAAAACTACTTCCAAAACTATTCAGCTTTGATATTAATGAGTTTTTTGGGTTCATTGAGAACATGGTTGTTGTTCAATAATAAAATTAATCCTCAAAAATACAACTTGCCTAACAATTCTGCACTCCCTGTAGTTATGTTAGGTTAATTTATAATTTAATGTTAGGTTTATTTTTATTTTACAGGCAAGTTTTTATTTATTTTAAGATAGTTATATTGTAATTTTAATTTTAAGTTAGGGGATGTTAGGTTTAGTGGATTAAAGTTTAATTTAGTGTTTTGTGATGTGGGGGGCCGGTGGTTTTGGGGTTAATAGGTTTATTTAGTGGCAGCGATGTGGGAGGCCAGAGGTTTAGGGGTTAATAGGTTTATTTTGTGGCGGCGATGTGGGAGGCTGGAGGTTTAGGGGTTAAAGTTTATTATAGTGGCGGAAATGTCGGGGAGTGGTGGATAAGGGTTTAATATATTTAAATAGTTTTGGCGATGTGTGTGGGCGGCAGATTAGGGGTTATTAGGTTTATTTAATAGTCACAATGTGGGTAGGTGGCAGATTAAATGTTAATAAGTTTTAAATAGTGTTTGCGATGCAGGAAGAAGGCAGTTTAGCGGTCAAAAGTAGTTTATGGGTGTTAGTATACTGTGTAACAGTTTAGTTATGAGTTTTGTGAAACATTTTTGTTTCGCAAAATCCATAACTACTGCTCTCAAAGGGCGGTATGGATCGTGTTGGTATAGGCTGTAACGCAAGCATTTTAGCCGGAACACACAACCTGTAATACTGGCGCTATGAAAATCCCACACAAAAACGTAATTTTTTTAAGTGCGGAATAGATGTTGCTTTACAGGCTAAAATGCTTGCGGTATAGCTATACCAACATGACTCATAACGGTTTAGACATAAATGGCTGTGTGTTGAGTTATTTTGAGGGGACAGCAAATTTACACTGCTGTTATACAGGCTGTACACTCACTACTTTACATTGTAGCAAAGTGTCATTTCAACAGTGTTGTCATATGAAAAGATATAATAAAATATTTACAAAAATGTGAGGGGTGTATTCACTTTTGTGAGATACTGTATATATCTATCAGTAATTATTATATGGAAACTATATAGACAATTGGTTTAACTTTAAATCTTCAAACTCTTATGCTTTTAAATTACACAGGTTAAGATATTTCTTCCTTAGATACCTTTAACTCAAATGAAGAGTCAAGGGCTTTGTATATTTAACTCAGTATGGAATAATTAACACTTAGATGACAGATATTTAAATTTGCTGTCCATCCTGAGATCTCTCCCACACTGCAGACATCTAGGCTGTGGACCACATGGGCATCTTGAATTAGGTAAGTATCAGGGCAATGGTTTTAATTGAGTTATTTAGATATACATCAAATTGTAATCTGCATAGTGAGTGGGGACATTTGTCTGCTTTGAACTCCGATGTGTAATCAGCTTGGGGGGGGGTGGTGTCACCCAATTTCTGACATCAGACTTGCAATACAAATGAATGTATCTACAGACAACATACGCTGCCGGCATTTAACATTGCACAAGCATTTCTTGTGAAATGCTTGTGCAATGCCGCCCCCTGCACATTTGCAGCCAATCAAATGCTAGCAGGGGGTGTCAATCTTTCCCATCGTATCTGATCGGGATGATTGCAGTCCGCCACCTCAGAGGTGGTGGATGAGTTATGGAACAGCGGTCTTACGACCGCTGCTTCTTAACTGATGTTTCCGGAGAGCCAGAAACTTTGGGCAGAGCAAGCAGCATTGGATGCTTCATAAATCTCCCCCTATGTCAACACATCTAGAGGCCCATCTGGACCAATCAGTAGCAGTGTTGCTACAGAGGAAGGATTCACATGTGTAAATTATCTGGTTCATACTAAACAATAGGAAACAGATGACACAATCCCAAAGGTGCAGCTTCCCTTGTTCTATGTGGCTGCTGGGTAAGGACACTATTAAAAGGGAGCCAATGAGGTCTAAGTATAGTCTTGGTGACCAGAAAAATAAAAAATGGAACATTCTAACAACATAAAAATGTAAGCTAGCTGTTCTAAACTGAACTGATGCCCTATTCTTGGGTCATATCATCCACCACATTGAAAAATGAAATTCATGCTCCTATAACCCCTATTCACATAAAGTGCATAGTTACATATCAGTAAGGGGGGGGGGGGTAAAAAAGCATAAAAGAAGTGAGAATGGAGCAGTCAGACTGGAAAGCGCAATTTATATAGTACCTTGCTGAAAATATTTGCTTTAGAGTCTCTTTAAAAGCAGAGCATACACTTTCCATATACTTGCATCTTTGAGTGATATTATATTGACAACTGTATATAAGAAATACCTAAAGCTATCCAGGTAAACTGGTATTGTGTTATATATTAAATAGAATCTCTCATACAGCTAAGTATTTTATTTCTTTGAAAAATGTCTTGTAATTCAGCACATAAAAATAAATAGCTTATACTGTACAAACAGTCAATTTTAGAGAACTCAGCTAATTCATCAAATGGCACTACTCATAACTAGAAATTATACTGCAGCCTTGTTCACATATCTGACTTATAATTTGCAAAAACACATTTCCATTTGAAAACACAACAGGAGAAAGAGGCAGAGGCAACCAACAACAAGCAATAGAGGGAGTTATGTTATATACAATTTATTACAAGCAATAACATAATACTATATAATTAAAGTACAGTTGAAGCTCTAATTTATGGCTAGATTACGAGTGGAGTGCTAACTATGGCACCCGCTCACATGCTAACTGCGCTCGTCTTCAGATTTTTGTGCTCATTGGGTACCGCGCATATTAGAAGTTGAAAGTAAAAAGGTTTCACTCGCATACTAACCATACGAGCGCAAAAAGCAGAAGTTACAATGCCGCAACCACATTAAAGTATTCTCCCATAGATTTCAATGGAGCAAGAAACGTGTAAAAAAAACACCCAACAAATCGCTCAATCCTGATAGCATTTTCTCAAGTGAACTAACCCTACATGAAATATTGATATTTCATATTTCAATGTTCTTCATATTCTAAAATACATAGGGCTAGATTACAAGTGGAGCGCTAAATAACTATAATGCCCTCTATTTTGAAGGCATTGGGGAACTTTTAGAAAATTAACCAGAGATCGAATCTCTGATTAATTTTATGAGCGCTAATTGCTACCGCTTGTAATTACCACTTGCAATTGCTGGTTAATTACCATGCTCCCGCAAATTTGCCTGTTTGCAGGAGCACACTAATTTAGCGCTCCACTTATAATCTAGCCCATATTTGTATATATATATATATATATATATATATATATATATATATATATATATATATATATATATATATATATATAGCAATGGTGGGAATGGAGGGCACTCACAGGACTTGATTCAATAAGTAACATTTATTTTGCTGATTACATTAATACAGTGTCGACGTTTCGGCCTATCCTGAGGCCTTCTTCAAGACAAATTCATAGTCTTAAATCGTGCGGAATGCACTGTCAGCGATGTACTCTCTATTCTCTACACTGGGAGTACGTCGCTGACAGTGCATTCCGCACGATTTAAGACTATTAATTTGTCTTGAAGAAGGCCTCAGGATAGGCCGAAACGTTGACACTGTATTAATGTAATCAGCAAAATAAATGTTACTTATTGAATCAAGTCCTGTGAGTTCCCTCCATCCCCACCATTGCTCTATACTTTCTACTTGAGGATAGCACCCGGGCATTGGCAACATTGATGCGGAAGGAGTGCTAGGTAGGCTGACCATATTGCCGCTTTAAGAAGGAACACATATGAAAAATACATATGTGAGGGTTCTTATACAAAACCATTTCTTTAAACAGCCCTGAAAACAGCCCTGACATATGTATTTTTCATATGTGTCCCTTTTTAAAGTGGCAATATGGTCAGCCTAGTGCTAGGCCACCGGCTACAATATATACATATATATATATATCTGATGGTATATTGATAAAACATATATCTATACCTCTATATATATATATATATAAATATAATAATATCTATTTAAAAATACTTAGAACATTTTCCCCTATGTGAAGAGCATAAAAATGTGGAATATTTACAGTAAATACACACTAAAACAGTTTTAAACAGTATTAAATATGAAGGTTGCATAAATATGATTTTACATGTTTTCATCTACTTAACTGCAAAGGGCTCCAATGCACATATATATCTATATATATTTATAAATATGTATGTATGTGTATATATGTGTATATATGTCTGTAAATACATATATACACATATAAATACATAAATGTGTACACACATATATACATATCTATATACATATTTATACATCAAAATACCTTGGACCTCATATCTTTGAGCCCTTATAATTTTTTTATGCAATATATTTTTTCAATATTTTTTTTTTAAATTGTGTTATTATGAGTAATGATTAATATGTGCAAATATCTGATCCTTCAGTAGACAAGTTATCTTTTTTTTTTGCATGATTACCTATGTCATTTATTGCATGACAAATGCAGAGCTATATTTTGGCACAAACTGACTAATTTCTTGCCTAAGATGGTAGCTGTGAGTGGCATACTGCCAGAACGCCACCAAAGACTGAACTTCACAGACCCTCTCAGCGGTGCTCAGAGTGGATTTGAACTCTAGTTCTTTGAGTTCCTGCTCAAGATTACAGAGCCCTGTTTTTGACAACTGTTTACTACTTCTAATTTTGGTACAGTTCCTTTGATTACTACTTTCATCTTTCCCTGTAGACCTTCAGATGGGGTCTAGTCTCCAAACCAGACAGGAGTTTATTCCTAAATACATTTTGAATCTTGCTTCTCACATTATTTATTTTAACTCATGTGCATTATTTCCTTTGCATCACAATAAAGTGATTAAATACAACATTATCATAGGAGTTTTTGATGGAGGGGCCGGAAGGCACCAGCTCCCTTTTCCCCACATGGGATTAGAATACAAGTGTTGCACTGCTTTTTTGCTCAAAGTAAACTTTAAACGAGGCCGGGTTACAAGTTATAAGATAAATTGTTTGTAAGCAAGCTAAACGTTAAGCGTGTTAACTTCGAGACGTTGAATAGTGCGACCCGATTAGCTTCTTCTCCCCATAGACTGCAATGAAGTCCACTAATCAAAAAAAATAGAATACTTATCGCTCATGCACTATGCCGACGCCATTTTTTACAGATATATATATATATTTTTTTTTTACAGATTTAAGCTATTTGAGTGGAAAGTGCTCCAAAGTGTATATATATATATATATATATATATATATATATATATATATATATATATATATATATATGTGTGTGTGTGTGTGTGTGTATTTATGTATTTAGATGTGTATATATGCATATATATACATATATAAATACAAAATAACAAGAGTATTGCAGTGATACTTTTTTTTACTGGACTAACATTATATAATAATATACACGCTTTCAAGAGAGAGTTCTCTCTTTCTCAGGTCTGAAGATGGGTGTGGCTAGATGTACAAAAGGGTCCTCTGGTATTGCCTGAAGGTGGAGTAAGGGGAGATTCATGTTTGCAGTTTGCAGCTGGGTGGTTCCAGAGCAAAGCATTATTTTTAGGGGAGGGAAACAAGGCGATGGGCAGAGGAATGAGTTACCAAATGCTCTATGGCCAAATACTGATGGTTGGGAACTCTATATCTGTTATTCAACAATTATTCTACAGCAAGTAAATACCTGAACTAAGATATGCCTCTAATTTCTAAAGAGGAGAGAGACCTGACAATGTTGCTGCAAAGTTCATGGACAAAGAAGAGAATTGGATCAATAGTAGCATTTTCTTCTATCAGAAACCTCTTCCATACCTCCCAATATGTTGATTAGATAACCTGGGCTGAATGAGTAGGGGTGGAGTCTGGCCAACCAAGGAAGGAGCTTAGTGAACTGGGTCAGAGTCTGGTGTTCTTGATAAGGGATTTGGTATTTATATACAGAGTTTGGAAGGTCCAACAATTTGATTAAAGAAACCAAAGCACAAGCAGAAGCATGAAGAACAGCAAAGGAAACACTACCATTTCAGAACATTTACAAATTGGGGCCTATCTATCAAGCTCCGAATGGAGCTAGAGGGCCTGTATTTCTGGCGAGTCAGAAATAACCGATCAGGCACACACCGTTATATCACAGATGATAAGGTTATAGATTGCAAAAAAAAGGAGCGGTATAACATATGACCGCAAGTAAACAATGAGTATCGAGCTACAAGGTTGCTAAGTGACGACATGAACCTATCAGGAATCACCTATGGAACCCACCCACAACTTGTGTAATCAGGAATCCGGAACTGTATAAAGGTGTGTGAGAACATGACGCGATGCATCTTGATTGGTTGGTTATCCCAGACCTAGGGTTTTTAAAGCGGCTCATCCAGGTATTCGGCTTGTCATTTTTGTAAAATAATTCAGCATTGAGAAAGGCCAGGTTATAGGCCGAAACGCGTTTGTTGTTAATGTTATTTTTGTACAGTGTGGAATATCCCTGGCACCTGAAGCCGACGTCTGCAGTTTATTGGCCAGGAAACAGGGGGATATTTCCACAAATGATATAGGAGTGGTTGTTTTACTGATTTGCAGGGATACTTGCTAATTTTACTTAGACTTAATAAAGGTTAAGTTTTATTCATATTATTTGAGAAAGAGTGCTAGATAAACCCTTTTCTTTTCCCTAGTTCTTGTATGGGGTGTGAGTTTTTCAGTATTACTATTAAGGGTAGCATTGGTCTTGCTATTAATTGGTAAGCCCATTATTTCTCTATTACGTTATACCATAGTGCCAGTTTTTTCTTTGCTAGGAGTCTTCAGACTCACCAGAAACAGCAGTTATGAAGCAGCGGTCACAAAGACCGCTGCTCCATAACCCTGTCCGCCTGCTCTGATGAGGCGGACAGGAATCGCCGGAATTCAACCCGATCGAGTACGATCAGGTTGAGCTGGTACAATGCTGAATACGGAGAACGTATTGCTCTCCGCATTCAGCAATGTCTGTCAGACCTGATCAGCACTATCGGATCAGGTCTGACAGACATTTAATAAATATGCCTCATGGTGTGAAGATAAGAGGATCTGCCATCTTAAATTTCTATTTTAATATCAGCAAATGTAACTGCATTTCTAGCCCTTATTGTATTCTTAAGTAAAGTTTATTTTCTAAAGTCTGGTATGAATTTTCTAAAGATCACATTAAGACCTACAGAGAACTGAAATTTTGTGCTAAAATATATTATATTGTTGAGATATGTGTTTTAACATACTAGTTCTCACAGTATAGTACATTGATTTATTTTGCCCTGAATCTTTTAATAGTTTCTCTATCAGCTTAGCGTGAAACTCACATTTATATTGCTTCCTTATTGAAAAGTACTCCTTTTTATCTCCAAACTCTCCCATGTCATCTTCTCAACTTAGTATGAGCTATTGCTATTTTCATGTCTCCTAGGTATAATTTATAACAATTTGTACTATACTGTTTTTACCTCATGTTGCTATTGATTCCTATAGCATGGTTACAATTTAATTTGCTGTGTCAAAATTACAAAGCTTTGAAAGAAAACTGACCTGACCAAGCATTTCTACTGTACTCAGAACTCATGTTTTATTCTTTTGAGACTGACTTTTGTGTTCAAAGAAGTCATACCAATTGCACAAACTCACAAAAGATATGAATCACTCAGGAATAATAGCAAAAATACAGGGAAAAATAATTTTTGAGTGTTTTTATTTTTAATGGCTAATTAAGTGATAGCTTTTCAGAAAGCTTAAGTCCCTTCATTAGGTGATGGTCAATAGTTGTTCTGAAAGTTGCATCCTAACACTATTCTATAACTAAAAACTTAGGGGTAGATTTGTCATAGTGCGAGCGGACATGATACATTGTAGCGTATTATGTCTGCTGCACATCGATAAATGCTGACAGCATACGCTGTTGGCATTTATCATTGCACCAGCAGTTCTTGTGAATTGCTGGTGCAATGATACCCCCTGCAGATTTGCGGCCAATCGGCCTCTAGCAGGGGGTGTCAATCAACCCGGTTGTATTCGATCGGGTTGATTTCTGTCCACGGCCTTAGAGCAGGTGGACAAGTTATGGAGCAGCGGTCTTTAGACCGCTGCTTCATAACTTCTGTTTCCGGCGAGCCTGAAGGCTCGAGTGGAAACAGGGGCATCAAGTTCCATACAAAGCTTGATAAATCGGTCACATAGAACCAATAAACGTGTCTCCTATTTCTAACTGGTTAACGGTATATTTTTTTTTATTGTTTCAAAGGAGAATAACTATAACTTTTACCATTAGTATAATAAATTATTTGTGAATCACCAACATTTTTCATAGTGTTATGAAAAAAAATGAAGACAGTTCACCAAATTGAGTGATTTAAGACTTTAAAATCAAAGGAACAGGGTAATGTAGGTTTTATCTGAAAAAGTTTTGCTTTAGTTTTAGAAAGAGAAAGGGAAGGGAAATTTACACAAACACTAGGGGGTAGATTTAACAAGTGCCAGGCGGACATGATTCACTGTAGAAAATCATGTCCGCCGCCCACTAAATGCTGACAGCATACGATGTCTGCATTTAACATTGCAAAAGCATTTCTTGTGAAATGCTTGTGCAATGCCGCCCCTTGCTCACCGGCGGCTAATAGGCCGCTAGGATGGGTGTCAATAATCCCGATCGGATCGAGATATTTCAGCCCACCACCTCAAAGGTGGCAGAGAAGTTAAGGAGCAGTAGACTTATGACCGCTGCTTCTTAAATTACGTTTCAGGTGATTGTTAAATCCGCTGCTTGTTAAATCTACCCCTTAATATGTTCATTAGCATATGTATTAATGCAACAATAAGCACATTTTTATTTTTAAAAATAAAAAACAGTCACCTGCACAAATTGAAAGAATAAAGAATGGATGTATCAACAAAATGTATTACCACATTCATTTGTTTGATATTTTTTCAATCAATACAAAATACAAAGCACTAGGGAGCGCTGAAACCAGATTAAGAGTAAGGATTATAGAATATATATAATAATAAAACACCTAACCTGATACTAATATGATACTACTATAATAGACAATATGTATAATACATGTAAATATAAATTGTGAATTATGAATTATGTGTGAAAAAAATCTTTTCAAAATTGGAAAAAATTATATATCAAAAAAATTATATGTGAAAAAATTCAATTCTATAGAAGATGCCAGCAACAAATACTAGAATTGCATATCTATATATATAAAACTTTATTACAATATAGGTCGACCTATTCAAGACATACAATAATAAATCACAAAATTAAGAAAAAAAGAAAATTAGTATAAAAAACTCCTTAAACCAAAAGTTCATGCATAGGAAACAGTTCCCAGGAGTGGACGATTTTTTCGGCTTGTGGACCCACGCTCATACAAGGATGCTGTTTTGTGTATAGTTGTAAGAAGAGCGTTCCCAGGACAAAAGAGGCAGTCGCAGCCAATGATGGTATTTCCCCTACGGACAAGGAATCCTCTTAGTAAATGTCACACAGCAAATAGCAGGGGAAGTTACATCCGTACTTACATAATAATAAGCAGCAACCGGCCTCCAAACTTGAACCAATGATCTGTGGACACACCTTCCAATAGTAACCAATGGCCACTGGAAACAGAAAAGCTTTAACAGGGAAAAGCAATTAGATATACTAGGCTAGAAACCCAGTGAATTTTTTGCAGCTTTCTTTTACAGGATATGCATTCTCGCTCCCAAGGCCTGTTTATAATGACCAATACTGCACAAAAAACACCTAGCAGAGGGTTATTCAGCCACAAGATATCTGCACAAATAAAATACTCCAAAGGTGTAGGAGTTAGTTTAAAATAGAGCAAATACAACCGTAGGGGAAATACCATCATTGGCTGCAACTGCCTCTTTTGTCCTGGGAACGCTCCTCTTACAACTATACACAGAACAGCATCCTTGTATGAGCGTGGGTCTACATAGTAACAAGCCGAAAAATCGTCCACTCCTGGGAACTGTTTCTTATGCATGAACTTTTGGTTTAAGGAGTTTTTTATACTAATTTTCTTTTTTCTTAATTTTGTGATTTATTATTGTATGTCTTGAATAGATCGACCTATATTGTAATAAAGTTTTTTATATATAGATATGCAATTCTAGTATTTGTTGCTGGCATCTTCTATAGAATTGAATTTTTTCACATAGAATTTTTTTCATATATAATTTTTTCCAATTTTGAAAAGATTTTTTTCACACATAATTCATAATTCACAATTTATATTTACATGTATTATACATATTGCCTATTATAGTAGTATCATATTAGTATCAGGTTAGGTGTTTTATTATTATATATATTCTATAATCCTTACTCTTAAGCTGGTTTCAGCGCTCCCTAGTGCTTTGTATTTTGTATTGATTAGTCCTGTAGGTTTTTGAGGGTAACCTATTTTTTCTAGTTGGAGTTTGTAGTAATTTATATTTTTTGGCGCTGGTCACTTAAGTCTATTTTTTTATATTTTTTAAATACAAATCTACAAATACAAACATTGCATTAGACTACGAACCGCCACCCAAAACCCCCTACAATTAACTCCTGCCACACCAAACACCTTAACTGCGCCGGAGGACATCCGGACCGGTAGACATCTTCATCCAGGCGGCATCTTCTATCTTCTTCCATCCAGCGCGGAGCGGGACCATCTTGAAGCAGCCGATGCGGATCCATCCTCTTGTTCCGACGACTTCCGACGAATAAAGGTTCCTTTAAGTGACGTCATCCAAGATGGCGTCCCTCGAATTCCGATTGGCTGATAGGATTCTAATTAAGGTAGGAAAAATCTGATTGAATCAGCCAATCAGATTCAAGTTCAATCCGATTGGCTGATCCAATCAGCCAATCAGATTGAGCTTGCATTCTATTGGCTGATCGGAACAGCCAATAGAATGTGAGCTCAATCTGATTGGCTGATTGGATCAGCCAATCGGATTGAACTTGAATCTGATTGGCTGATACAATCAGCCAATCAGACTTTTCCTACCTTAATTCCGATTGGCTGATAGAATCCTATCAGCCAATCGGAATTTGAGGGACGCCATCTTGGATGACGTCACTTAAAGGAACCTTCATTCATCAGGAGTCGCCAGAAGAAGAGGATGGATCCACGTCGGCTGCTTCAAGATGGTCCCGCTCCGCGCCGGATGGAAGAAGATAGAAGATGCCGCCTGGATGAAGATGTCTACCGGTCCGGATGCCCTCTTCTTGCCGGATAGGATGAAGACTTCGGACCCTCTTCTGGACCTCTTCTTGCCGGATAGGATGAAGACTTCGGACCCTCTTCTGGACGGATCGGTGATACCCGGCATGGTGAAGATAAGTTAGGAAGATCTTCAGGGGCTTAGTGTTAGGTTTTTTAAGGGGGGTTTGGGTTAGATTAGGGGTATGTGGGTGGTCGGTTGTAATGTTGGGGGGTATTGTATATTTATTTAAATGCAAAAGAGCTGTTTTCTTTGGGGCATGCCCCGCAAAAGGCCCTTTTAAGGGCTGGTAAGGTAAAAGAGCTGTTTAATTTTTATTTTAGAATAGGGTAGGGCATTTTTTATTTTGGGGGGCTTTGTAATTTTTTTAGGGGGCTTAGAGTAGGTGTAATTAGTTTAAAATTCATGTAATCTTTTATTATTTTTTGTAATTTAGTGGGGGGTTTTTGTAATTTAGTGGGGTTTTTTTGTAATTTAGTTTAGTTGATTTAATTGTAGATAATTGTAGGTAGTTTATTTAATTAATTTATTGATAGTGTAGTGTTAGGTTTAATTGTAACTTAGGTTAGGATTTATTTTACAGGTAATTTTGTAATTATTTTAACTAGATAGCTATTAAACAGTTATTAACTATTTAATAGCTATTGTACCTAGTTAAAATAAATACAAAGTTGCCTGTAAAATAAATATTAATCCTAAAATAGCTACAATATAATTATTATTTATATTGTAGCTATATAAGTTAATAAGATTTATTTTATTTCGTTAGATTTAAATTATATTTAACTTAGGGGGGTGTTAGGGTTAGGGTTAGACTTAGCTTTAGGGGTTAATACATTTATTAGAGTAGCGGCGAGGTCCGGTCGGCAGATTAGGGGTTAATACTTGGTTAGGTGTCGGCGATGTTAGGGAGGGCAGATTAGGGGTTAATACTATTTATTATAGGGTTTTTGAGTCGGGAGTGAGGCGGATTAGGGGTTAATACATTTATTATAGTAGCGGTGAGGTCCGGTCGGCAGATTAGGGGTTAATAAGTTTAGGTAGGTAGCGGCCTCATTGGGGGGGGCAGATTAGGGGGTAAAAAATATAATATAGGGGTCGGCGGTGTTAGGGTCAGCAGATTAGGAGTACATAGGGATAACGTAGGTTGCGGCGGTGTACAGAGCGGCAGATTAGGGGTTAATAATATACAGCAGGGGTCAGCGATAGCAGGGGCGGCAGATTAGGGGTTAATAAGTGTAAGGTTAGGGGTGTTTAGACTCTGGGTACATGTTAGGGTGTTAGGTGCAGACTTAGGAAGTGTTTCCCCATAGGAAACAATGTGGCTGCGTTAGGAGCTGAACGCTGCTTTTTTGCAGGTGTTAGGTTTTTTTCCAGCTCAAACTGCCCCATTGTTTCCTATGGGGGAATCATGCATGAGCACGTTTTTGAAGCTGCCCGCGTTCATAAGCAACGCTGGTATTGAGAGTTGCAGTGGCGGTAAATATGCCTGTATGCTCCCTTTTTGGAGCCTAACGCAGCCCTTCTGAGAACTCTAAATACCAGCGTTGTTTAAAAGGTGCGGGGGAAAAAAAAACACGCATAGCTAACGCACCCCTTCTATCGCAAAACTCTAAATCTAGGCGTTTGTGTCTACCATCTCTCTAACCCAGTAACATACAAACAGAAGGGCATATTTAGAATTTGTCTAACTTAGGAAAATATCTTGTACTTAATTAAAATGCACTTTTAGATTTCACCTACTTGACAAAGTGTACTGCATTCAGTTAAAGATGGTGTGGTTATTAATTAAAAGGTCTCCATTGTTTCCAAACAGTTTATTAGGAATCAATATATGTTAATAATAAGCTAAATATTTACAGGTATATATACACATCTATTTTACAGCAAAACATTCCAAATAATGAATACAGGACAACTCTACTACAACCCCAATTTGTGCAACACTGCTAAAATAATCATAGGAATATACTTAGCCACATTCTCCAGTGTGTTCACCATCAACCATCTTTTCAGCATGAACAAGATAAGAAAGAGAGGGGGGAATAGAGAGTGTGTCCCAATTTTATTCTCATTTCAAAGGGGTTTGTCCTAGCACAAGGCTAATGGGAGTGTCTTTAATTAACCCCTTAATGACCAAGGACGTACGCCACACGTCCTAAAAAAAATACAGTTAATGACCGAGGACGTGTGGTGTACGTCCTTGGTCTGGAAAGCAGCTGGAAGCGATCCTGCTCGCTTCCACCTGCTTTCCGGTTATTGCAGTGATGCCTCGATATCGAGGCATCCTGCAATAACCCCCCCTTGGCCATCCGATGCAGAGAGAGCCACTCTGTGGCCCTCTCTGCACCGGACATCGGTGGCCGGTATCGTTGGTGGGTGGGAGCAAGTCTGGGAGGCGGGTGGGCGGCCATCGATGTGCCGAATGAAGTGGAGGGGGCGGGATTGGGGACGGGATAGACGGCAGCGTGCATGGGAGCGCGCGCGTGCACGGGGCGGGAGCGGGAGTGAACCGCTACACTGCAGAAAAATAAATGTTAATAAAAGTTAAAAAAACAACATTTAAAAAAATAAATAATCTAAGGGATCTGGAAGGGGTGGGTGGTTGATCTGGGGGGGGGAAGCTACACTACAGAAAAGTGCAATTAAAAAAAAAAAAAAAAACACTTTTTTTTACTAAACTGGGTACTGGCAGACAGCTGCCAGTACCCAAGATGGCGCCCATTAAGGCAGAGGGGGAGGGTTAGAGATCTGTTTGGTGGGGGATCAGTGAGGTTGGGGGCTAAGGGGGGATCCTACATGGTAGCATATGTAAATATGCTAAGAAAAAAAACAAAAAAAAAAAAACAAATATAGCTTTTATTTTAGTACTGGCAGAGTGTCTGCCAGTACTTAAGATGGCGGGGACAATTGTGGGGTGGGGGAGGGAAGAGAGCTGTTTGGGAGGGATCAGGGGGTCTGATGTTTCAGGTGGGAGGCTGAGCTCTACACTAAAGCTAAAATTAACCCTACAAGCTACATAATTAACCCCATCACTGCTAGACATAATACACGTGTGATGCGCAGCTGCATTTGGCGGCCTTCTAATTACCAAAAAGCAATGCCAAAGCCATATATGTCTGCCATTTCTGAACAAAGGGGATCCCAGAGAAGCATTTACAACCATTTGTGCCATAATTGCACAAGCTGTTTGTAAATGATTTCAGTGAAAAACCTAAAATTGTGAAAAATTTAACGTTTTTTTAATTTGATCGCATTTGGCGGTGAAATGGTGGCATGAAATATACCAAAATTGGCCTAGATCAATACTTGGGGTTGTGTACTACACTACACTAAAGCTAAAATTACCTCTAAAAGTTCCCTACATGCTCCCTAATTAACCCCTTCACTACTGGGAATAATACATGTGTAGTGCGCAGTGACATTTAGCAGCCTTCTAATTGCTAAAAAGCAATGCCAAAGCCATATATGTCTGCTATTTCTGAACAAAGGGGATCCCAGAGAAGAATTTACAACCATTTAAGCCATAATTGCACAAGCTGTTTGTAAATAATTTCAGTGAGAAACCAAAAGTTTGTGAAAAAATTAGTGAAAAAGTGAACGATTTTTTGTATTTAATCGCATTTGGCGGCAAAATGATGGCATGAAATATACCAAAATGGGCCTAGATCAATACTTTAGGATGTCTACTAAAAAAAAATATACACATGTCAATGGCTATTCAGAGATTCCTGAAAGATATCAGTGTTCTAATGTAACTAGCGCTAATTTTGAAAAATAATGGTTTGGAAATAGCAAAGTGCTACTTATATTTATGGCCCTATAACTTACAAAAAAAGCAAAGAAGATGTAAACATTGGGTATTTCTAAACTCAGGACAAAATTTAGAAACTATTTAGCATGCATGTTTTTTGGTGGTTGTATATGTGTAACAGATTTTGGGGGTCAAAGTTAGAAAAAGTGTGTTTTTTTCCATTTTTTCCTCATATTTTATAATTTTTTATAGTAAATTATAAGATATGATGAAAATAATTGTATCTTTAGAAAGTCCATTTAATGGCGAGAAAATCAATATATAATATGTGTGGGTACAGTAAATGAGTAAGAGGAAAATTACAGCTAAACACAAACACAGCAGAAATGTAAAAATAGCCTTGGTCCCAAACGGACAGAAAATGGAAAAGTGCTGTAGTCATTAAGGGGTTAAACACCTAGTTCAGAGAGAAAGGTGTATCTGGGGGGAAGGGATTTTAATAACAGCTAGGTCAGTAAGCTATGTGACCACAGATGGTCTAGACTTTGAAGAAAAAAAGTATATCACTATTTATAGTGCAGTCCTTTTGGATCCTATCAGATACTGATTACAAACTCTTGAAAGTTAAAGTACTGTTTGAAGTAGAAGAGGCTAGATCTGAAACCCAGCAATTATTAAACAGAAAATAACATAACGTGATTGCTATTCCCAATACCTACAAATTCTTGAGAACCACAATCCCAGCACCTTCAAAACTGTCTGTATCTCACCACAGGCATTTTCAAACAATCAGTAAATTATATTTTCTTGCACTGGCAACTATGACTGTTTCCTTGTAAATCCACCATTATGGTGAAACAAATGATCAGATTACCAGCAGCTGCCGTCACACGTACGAAAAGTGGCAGAGCCAGCAAACATATAGGATTTAGAATTAAGCAATACAATCTAGTGAAACCATTGGCAGCAGCTGTGATAAGTGACTGTTTTAGTACAAACTGACTACATTTGCTATAAAGGGACACTAAACAATAGGGTGTAGATTTAACAAGCAGCTGATGCTGCTTTCTACCCCTGAAGTTTCCGGCTCACCGGAAACATAAGTTAAGAAGCAGCGGTCGTAAGACCGCTGCTCCTTAACTTGTCCACCACCTTTTAGGTGGCTGACTGCAATCATCCCGATCTGATCCCATCGGGATGATTGACACCCCCTGCTAGTGGCCGATTGGACGCAAATATGCAGGGTGCGGCATTGCACAAGCATTTCACAAGAAATGCTTGTACAATGTTAAATGCCGACAGCATGTACTGTTGGCATTTAGCGAGGTTGGGCAGACATGATACGCTACAGCAAATCATATCTGCTCGCCTCTTGTTAAATTGACCCCTAGTTTGTATATTCGTTGCCAATGCTATCCGATATTGGTCTTGTTTTAAACTAAGAGAATATCAACCATTCATAGAACATTTTGTTTTTGTTAAACAAATATACATTTTCCTTTGCAACAGGTGAAAAAGTTCATCTGTAGCATAAAATACTTAGCTTAACTGCGCTGGAAAGTCACTCAAATTCTTATCCTTCTTCACAGAGCCCCATGCGGGTGCTAAAAGGAGGCTTAGTGAGGTGGTCCTCAGAGCCTGCACTAAAGAACCTTCTTCTTTAGTAAAAAGTAGAAATTGTAATCGAAGTACAAGATACGTTTTATTATTTCAAAGTAAAAGGAATATCCTAGTCTCATCGAATTGGCTGTACAGGGAGGTTACTTCTGATGTTCTTTCAAAGTTGTCATTGTATTCTCTAAGGATTTTACCCGGGACGTAATTGTATATAAATGTTTACTGGTGAGATTGTCTCAAAATATGCAATGCATCTATTATTTCACTTATTATTACTTAATATGTATTATTAAAAAAAGACGTGTATGTGAAATTACAACTGAATGTAAGTTAAAGGGACAGTGTACTGTAATATGTGTTTCTAATTATACCAGCTGCAGAGTTTAAAATGTATGGGGAATTGTTTTTCTGGGTTTATTTTTTATATTAAATAGCTTTTTCTGCTAATTGAAACCACAACCCAATACAATAGAGTATGCTTGTAGGGAAAACAGACTTCTATCTTACCTGTCTAATTATTTACACAGTCCTTATCTTATTCATCAATGTTTACTAAAAGGTCAATAGCATTTAGCTATCTCTCCATTGAATTAGATATAGTGCTTTTGTTTTTTTATTTACCTATGAAAACTATAGTTACTATTTTTATAAAAAGAGTTTTCAGGAGATGACAGTTCTAACTAGCTATTTATTTACAGAACTAAGAGATTATTGTAAAATTTAAAAAAAAAAGTGTGTAACAAGATTCATTATCAAATGCCACAAAAATATGTAGCTTTCTAATTGTAGGGGAAAAAATCTCCAGATTTGTTCATTGGCATCTTTTGAGTCAGCTAAGATCAAATATGTCTATATATTATTAGTTTGTATATGATGTTCTTAAATGATGCAATGGGTTAACTCATTTTGTATAGCAGAATTGCCCAAATTCTCATAATAGACCCCCCCCCCCAAAAAAAAAAAGAAAAAGAAAAACTATAGAGAACGGAAGTTAATATTCTAGGCTCATTTTGGTATATTTCATGCAACCATTTGACAGTAAAATCTGTGCAAAATGGTATCATAAAAAAATAATAATTTAATCATTAAAAAATAATTAAAGGGACAGTCTACAATATAATTTTAATTGTTTTAAAAGATAGATAATCCCTTTATTATCCATTCCCCAGTTTTGCATAACCAACACACTTATTACCTCTGTGATTACCTTGTATCTAAGTATCTTCTGACAACCCCTTCCCTGATCACATGACTATTTATTCATTATACATTGACGTGCATTTAGTACTCTGTTGTGTTAAATCTTAAAGGGACAGTATACTCAAAAATAGTTGTTCCCTTAATGTGTTTACAATTGCTTTTTTTACCAACTGCAGAGTAAAAAATGTATGAAAATTAGCTTTTTAAGGCTTATTTGTGTATATTAAAGCTCTGATTTTGTGTTTTGAAGCCACAGCCTAATAAAATAGGTTGAGCTTGTAGGTATAATCCGATCTCATTACTGTATCACATTGTGCAAATATACCTGCTTCTTTATCTTATATCTGTCCTTAAAACAATCACCAGTACTTTGAAAGAACAATGGAAAATCAACATTTTATTACCTTATCTCTGCTATATCGCACTGGGAGTGTAATTTCTTCTGCTGGCTGTGTTTACAAAGCTTATCTATAGCTGGTACGCGCGGCCACAAACTTTCAGAATAGGTGGGGATACCACATTTTAAATCAACAATTTCAAATGCCAATATAAGGGTAAAGGAGCTACTTGTAAACAATTTAATACACTCCAGCAGGTTAAGTGGATCATTGGGAACAAATTAAAGGGGAGAAAATTTTTGAGTAAACTGTCCCTTTAAATAATTCCTCCTGTTTTGAAAAGTTAATAAAAAGCAAGTGATAAGAGGCTGTCTATAGTGGCTTAGAAACAGGCAGAAATTTAGAGGTTTAAATGTTATAAAGTATATTAATATATCAATGTTGGTTGAGCAAAGCAGGGGAATGGGTAGTAAAGGTGTTATCTATCTTTTTAAATAATAACAATTTTAGTGTAGACTGTCCCTTTAACTTGTTCAGAAACTTTGGGTTTTTCACTTAAATTTTTTATACACAATTTATGCAGTTATGAGACAAATGGTTGCAAAAACTCTAGGAACCGCTGTGTTCAGAATTAGCAGACATTTATGGATTTACCATTGCTTTTGATGATCAGAAGGTCACTAATTGCACCGGTGCACCATACTTCTGAAAGAAGATTTTTAGAGACATTTTGGCAAAAGGGTGCAAGGCCCATTTGGAATGGCATATCTGCAGGAATTCTCAAAATTAAAACCTAGAACTATATACATATTTATAAAGTAGACAACCTAAGGTATTGATCTAGGCCCATTTTGGTATATTTCATTTGATCAGTTGGCGGTCAGATGTGTGCCAAATGCAATCAAATAAAAAAAAAAAACATTAACTTTTTCACAAACTTTGGGACTTTGCAATTATTTACAAATAGCTTATGAAGTCATAAGACAAATGATTGCAAAAGCTTCTCTAGGATCCCGTGTATTAGCAAACATTATGGGTTTAGCTTTTCTTTTAGCGTTCAGAAGGCTGCAAATTACACATGCGCACTACATGTCTAAAAGAGAATTCTTAGAAATGTTATGGCAAAGGGTGCACGGCCCATTTGGAATGGCATAATTACTCAAATGCTCAAATTAACAAAAACTATAAATATGTATAAAGTAGACAACCCATAGGGGGAAATTTATCAAAGCGTCAACTATGTTGCATTCGCCGGCATCAATACACTCGCCTAACATCGCCAAACATCTCGGCCGCGGATCTGAACATGATATCCATATTTATAAAAAAAAGCCGCCAAAAACATGCGCATCAAGTGGGCGATGAGCATCGGACTTTTGTTAACTAACAGTCATCGATGACGCTGCTATTCGTGTTTTTCCCAACTTTATTTATACCATTTAACTAAACGCCACCACTATACTAAAATGTTTAACCCCTATCCCGCCACCGCCACAATCTAAATAAAGTTATTAACCCCTATCCCGCCGCTCCCCGACACAGCCACAACCTAAATAAAGTTATTATCCCCTTTCCTGCTGCTTCCCGACACCGCCGCAACCAAAATAAACTCATTAACCCCTATCCAACTGCTCCCCAACACCGCCGCCACTAAATAAAGTTATTAACCCCGAAACCGCTAGCCTACCACCTCACCACCACAAACTAAGCCTATTAACCCCTGAACCGTCAGCTCCCCACATCGCCAAAAACTAAATTAAGCTATTAACCACTAAACCTAACAGCTATGGAGTTTATTTTAACAAAATATTATTTTATATTTGAGAACAAATATTTCCTCCAAATAAGAGGTACCGCAATGGGTACAAAATTCGCCCCTAATTTTGCAAACCTCTACATGGGGTGGTGGGAGGATCTGTTTGTTTTCAACATAAATAATCCATTTAAATGTAACATAATACAGTGGTATCGTTACATAGATGATATTCTTATGATTTGGCATGGACCTGTTGAAGAATTGAATACATTTGTGGAATATACCAATAGGAACCTCCTAAATCTTAGGTTCACAATGGAATGGAGCAGGGAAAAGGTTAGCTTTTTAGACCTTGAAATTATACAAGAACAAGACAGGGTTTACACAAATTTATATAGGAAACCCACTGACACAAATGGGTATCTCCATGCTCACAGTGGTCATCACGAAAAATGGATAAGGAACATCCCCCTAGGCCAATTTCAAAGAGCCAGACGTAACTGTACAAAAGACAGTGTTTATCAAGCAGCTGCAGAAGTGATTACTAATAGGTTTTTAGCTAAAGGTTATCAAAGTAACCATCTGGAAAAAGTCCAGGAAAAAGTGGGTAATATGGATAAGGATAAACTTATTGGGACCTAAAAGAAAAAAGGTGGTGACAATAGAGGAAAAAGAAAGATGCAATTAGTAACTAAGTTCAACAGAGCCTCAAGGGAGATTGAGAAGGCCATGAAGAAACACTGGCCAATTGTAATGCAAGATCCCATTTTAAGGGAGATTCTTAATGAAAAGCGGCACGTCATTTTTAAGAGAAATTCAAATGTTAAAAATAGAATTAGCCCAAGTATGTTAAAATCTTTAAAACCCACAAATTGGTTGGAGAAAAGCACACAGGGCTTTTTTAAATGTGGCAGGAAAAGCTGCAGTTGCTGTACACATATGGAGAAATGTAACCATGCCTTTGGAATTAAAAACGGAGAATCAACATATAAGGTCAAGGGACTAATGAATTGTAAAACATGCTATGTTTTCTATCTTCTAAGGTGTACATGTGACAAGATTTATGTAGGTCGTACGAAACGTCCCGTGAAGACACGATTCAATGAACACCTTAGAAACATAGATAATGGCCTTGACAACCATGGTGTGTCAGCTCACTTTTTAGAAGCACATGGTAAAGACAGCACAGGGCTTAGTATATTAGCTATAGAGCATGTTAAGAACTCTATTAGAGGTGGAGATCAGTTGCTCCTTTTAAGACAGCAGGAGACCTACTGGATCCATAAGTTGGGAGCTATGGGTTCGGATGATCTAAACCGTGATATAGATTTAGCGGCATTTTTGGATATATGACACAACATTAGACTGTATGTACAGGTTTGATTGTGTGTTTATATATTAGAAGGTTTCTCTTTAGAACTTAAGAAGTGTATACTATAGTCCATGATAACGAATCAGAATGATATAGGTTATTGTTGGAAATGAAAGGGTTTTTATATGTGTATATATATTATATGATTTTGATTTTGATACATCTTGTGAAGGTAATTAATAAGTAAGTAGGATAAACTGATTTATGTATATATCTATCAATTTAGTGAATTAATATGTGGATTTTTTATTTATTATAATGTAACGGACAATGTGTTTTTTATATATCACAATGAAATAGTATACAGATATTTTGAATGAACTGTGGTAGTTAGGATTTGTAACAATGCTGCATAACAAGCTGCTTGCAAATCGAAGTTCCACACACTTCAGTGACAGCGAAAGATGTAAAGAGGTGTGGCGGACTAAATGGATATAAAAAGGTACAGATGAGCAAGATGGGCATTGCCTCTGATGAAGCGAGGAGGAGACTCGTGAAAAGTGTTAGGCCACGCCCATTGACCGCACGTAGGACGCACTCTGACGACAGGAATAGGGTCATACTGGAGCCGGCTATTCACAGTGCGCCGCTTTCCTGATCATTACAGAGGAGGTCCTAAACTAGCTGGGAGAATCAATCCGCTGGACACACACACTCACAGAAGGGTGATAAAGAGGAGTTGGCGGAGGGACGTATCCCACTAAACTTTTATACATGCGAGTACATACCTCATATGTTTGAGGTTTTCTATGTAAGTGGAAATTTGTATATTGTGTGTTTTATACATTAAAGCGTTAATACTACACTTAGATTTTCCGTGTACGGATTTGCGCTCCTGTTTTTTTTTTGTCTTTTTTTTTTGTCTCTTCAGGAAACCTAACAACCCCTTTACTTTAAATTAAAATTACAACATTCCTATCTTAATATAAATTAAAACTTACCTGTAGAATTAAAATTAATTAATTTTAAACTATTAATTAACCTACCCTAACTATTATACTAAAATTACATTAAACTGACAATTACATAAACTAAATTGCATATTAAAAAAACCTAAAATTACTAAATTACAAAAAAACACTAATATAATATATTTTTTACACCTAATCATATAGCCCTATCAAAATAAAAAAGCCCCTCCAAAATAAAAAAAAAACCCTAGCCTACAATAAACTACTAATAGACCTTAAAAGGACCTTTTGTTGGGCATTGTGCCAAAGATATCAGCTCTTTTACCTGTAAAAAAAAATGCAAACACCCCCCCGATAGTAAAACCCACCACCCAACCAACCCCCCCAAATAAAAACCCAAACTCTAAAAAAAAAACCTAAGCTACCCATTGCCCTGAAAAGGGCATTTGGATGGGCATTGCCCGTAAAAGGCATTTAGCTTTTTTACAAGCCCAAACTCTAAACTAATATAGAGGCCGTCTGGATGAAGACTTCGCCGGATGGATGAATATAGAAGAGGTTGCCTGGATGAAGACTTCTTGCCGCATGGATGATGACTTCGCCGGCTGGATACATCCTTCAAGAACTGTAAGTGGATCTTCGGGGGTTAGTGTTAGGATTTTTTTAAATTCTTTTGGGTGGGTTTTTATTTTAGTTTAGGGTTTGGGCGTATAATAAAGCTAAATGCACTTTTAAGGGCAATACCCATCCAAATGCCCTTTTCAGGGCAATGGGTAGCTTAGGTTTTTTTTAGAGTTAGGGTTTTTATTTGGGGGGGTTGGTTGGGTGGTGGGTTTTATGGTTGGGGGGTATTTTTTTTTACTGGTAAAACAGCTGATATCTTTGGGGCAATGCCCCACAAAAAGCCCTTTTGAGGGCCATTGGTAGTTTATTGTAGGCTAGGGGTTTTTTTTTTTTCATTTTGGGGGTGCTTTTTATTTTGATAGGGCTATTAGATTAGGTGTAAAAAAAAATATTTTTGATTATTTGGTTTGTTATTTTTTGTAATTTAGTGTTTGTTTGTTTTTTAGTAACTTTAATACTTTTAATAAGGTTTAATTGTATATTTAAATAATTTAAGTATGGTTAGATTTTTTTAAAATGTAATTTAGTTTATTTAATTGGTAACTTAATATAATTTTAGTATAATAGTTAGGGTAGGTTAATTAATAGTTTACAATTAGTTAATTTTAATTCTACAGTTAGAAGTTTTAATTTATATTAAGATAGGGATGTTGTAATTTTAATTTAAAGTTAACGGGTTGTTAGGTTTAGGGGTTAATAGCTTCATTTAGTTTTTGGCGATGTGGGGGGATGACGGTTTAGGGGTTAATAGGTTTAGTTAGTGGTGGTGATGTCGGAGGCCATAGGTTTAGGGGTTAATAAGTTTATTTAGTGGCGGCGGTGTCTGGGAGCGGTGGAATAGGGGTTAATATATTTTATTTAGGATGCGGCGATGTCGGGGGCGGCAGATTAGGGGTGTTAATACTCTGGGTTTATGTTAGGGTGTTAGGTGTAAACGTAACTTGTTTTCTACCATAGAAATCAATGGTGTATATTTCATTGTCTTGCAGCATCGAACATAAGCTTTCGGTGCTTTCAGACTCCCATTGATTTCTATGGCATCCACGGCCTCAAGGGTGGTGGATTGAAAACCAGGTACCATGCGTCGGAATAGCCGCGAACGTATCTGTTAACTATTTGATAAATTGTCAAATAGAGCTCGGAACATCTGTTATGATGTAAGCATCGATCTGCATCGGATTGAGATAGTATATTACGTCACAAATTTCAACATTTTCTGGTCTTGAGGCTTTGATAACTAGGTCTGATCAATCTCGCAACAATTACGATGCGGAATTCCGGCAAATTTTCGGTTGACACTTTGATTGGTGTTTTTTTTTCAGATTAGGGTTTGGGCTTTTCAAACAGAGCTAAATGCCCTTTTAAGAGCAATGAAAAAGAGCTGAATGCCCTTTTAAGGGCAATGCCCATACAAATGCCCCTTTAGGGGCAATGGGTAGCTTAGGTTTTTTTTTTTAGAGTTAGTTTTTTCATTTTGGGGGGTTGGTTGCGTGGTAGGTTTTACTGTTGGGGGACATTGTATTTTTTTACAGGTAAAAGAGCTGTTTAACTTAGGGCAATGGCCTACAAAAGGCCCTTTTGAGGGCTATTTGTAATTTATTGTAGGCTAAAGGTGTTTTTATTTTGGAGTGCTTTTTTATTTTTATAGGGCAATTAGATTAGGTGTAATTGTTATTATTTTTGATAATTTCAGGGAGCGGCGGAATTGGGGTTAATAACTTTATTATAGTGGCGGGGATGTCGGGGAGCAGCGGAATAGGGGTTAATAACTTTTATTAGTGTCGGCGATGTCGGGAGCAGCAGATTAGGGATTAATAACTTTATTTAATAGTCGCGATGTGGGTGGGCGGCAGATTATGGGTAAATAAGTTTAGTTTGGTGTTTGCGATGCAGGAGGGGGTGGTTTAGGGGTTAATAGGTAGTTTATAGGTGTTAGTGTACTTTGTAACAGTTTAGTTATGAGTTTTGTGAAATATTTTTGTGGCGCAAACCTCATAACTACTGCTCTCATATAGCAGTATGGATCGTGTCGGTAAAGCTGTAACGCAAGCATTTTAGCCTGCTGAAATTGCCATTTTTTTGCGTTAAAAGCCGTAACGCAAAACTCGTAATCTACCTGATAATAAAAAGCTTTTCTAAAAGTTGCTGAATTTATCAATCAATAATCAATGAGCACCTTTTCTTTTACAAAAAAGCACTGTGTGTATATATATATATATATATATATATATTTTATATACCTGTATATATATATATATATATATATATATATATATATATATATATATATATATATATAGAGAGAGAGAGAGAGAGAGAGAGAGAGAGAGAGAGAGAGAGAGAGAGAGAGAGGGGCAATTATCAATATATACTATTATGAGTATATCAGAAAAAATAAAATAAAACAATAACATAGATATGAAAAAAGCTGTTGGTATATTTATGCCAATCTGTAGATGTCTTGATGGTCAACAAATAGCCATTCGGGATAATCTGTTAGTGATGGAATGTATGGTTTGCTCAGTATATAACATTATGGGGCCTATGTATTAAGCCGTCAACTGTGCTGCATTCGCTGACACCAATATGCTTGCCTAACATTGCCTAACATCGCTGCCGCAGACCTGAATACGTTCTCCATATTTAACAAAAAAGCTGTCAAAAAGTTGTGCACCAAGTACGGGGCGATGAGCAGCGGACTGTTGATGACTAACAGTCATCAATCTCGCTGCTCTTTGGCTTTTTCACAGCTTTATTTGTATACTGTAACTAAACACCCACACTATACTAAACTGTTTAATCTGTATCCCTAATCCGTATCCCGCCGCTCCTGGACCCCGCCTCAACTAAATAAAGTTATTAACCCCTAAACCGCCGCTCCCGGAGCCCACCGCAACCTACATTATACTTATTAACCCCTACTCCGCCGCCCCCTACTCCTCCGCCACCTACATTATACTTATTAACCCCTAATCTGCTGCCCCCTACTCTGCCGCCACCTACATTGTACTTAATAACTCCTAATCTGCCACCCCCAATACCGCCACCACCTACATAAAGTTATTAATCCCTATCCTGCCACTCCCGGAGCCCACCACAGCTAAATAAAGGTATTAACCCCTAAACCGCCAGCCCCCAACATCGCCATAAACTAAATAAACCTATTAATCCCTAAACCTAACAACCCGCTAACTGTACATTAAATATTAACTCATCCCCATCTTATAATAAATTTAAACTTACCTTTAGATTTAAATTAAAATATATTAAACTAATAATTAACCTAACCTAAGTATTATAATAAAATTACATTAAACTATATTAAACTAATAATTAACCTATTCTAACTATTATACTACAATTACATTAAACTATATTAAATTAATAATTAATCTAACCTAACTTTTAAACTAAAATTACAATAAACTACAAATTAAATTAACTATATTATTTATTTAAACACCTAACCCTACTCAAATAATTTAAATCTACACTAAAAAATTACAAAGTTACAAAAAACTAACAACTAAGTTACAGAAAATAAAAAAGAAATTATCAAAGCTTTAAACTAATTACACCTAATATAAGGGCCCTATGAAAATAAAAAAGCCCCCCAAATTAAAAAAACCCTAGCCTAGAATAAACTACATATAGCCCTTAAAATTGCCTTTTGTGGGGCATTGCCACAAAGTAATCAGCTCTTTTACCTGTAAAAAAAAATACAAATACCTCCCAACAGTAAACCTACCACCCACGCAAACAACCCCCCAAATAAAATACTATCTAAAAAAACCTAAGCTCCCCATTGTCCCATAAAAGGCCATTTTAAGGGCTATTTGTAGTTTATTCTAGGCTAGGGGTTTTTTATTTTGGGGGGCTTTTTTTATTTTCATAGGGCCCTTAGATAAGGTGTAATTAGTTTAAAGCTTTGATAATTTCTTTTTTATTTTTTGTAACTGAGGCCTAGATTTAGAGTTCGGCGGTAGCCGTCAAAACCAGCGTTAGAGGCTCCTAACGCTGGTTTTGGGCGCCCGCTGGTATTTGGAGTCAGTGATTAAAGGGTCTAACGCTCACTTTACAGCCGCGACTTTTCCATACCGCAGATCCCCCTACGCCATTTGCGTAGCCTATCTTTTCAATGGGATCTTCCTAACGCCGGTATTTAGAGTCGTTTCTGCAGTGAGCGTTAGAGCTCTAACGACAAGATTCCAGCCGCCTGAAAATAGCAGGAGTTAAGAGCTTTCTAGCTAACGCCGGTTTATAAAGCTCTTAACTACTGTACCCTAAAGTACACTAACACCCATAAACTACCTATGTACCCCTAAACCGAGGTCCCCCCACATCGCCGCCACTCGATTAAAAATTTTAACCCCTAATCTGCCGACCGCCACCTACGTTATACTTATGTACCCCTAATCTGCTGCCCCTAACACCGCCGACCCCTGTATTATATCTATTAACCCCTAACTTGCCCCCCACAACGTCGCCGCAAGCTACTTAAAATAATTAACCCCTAATCTTCCGACCGCAAATCGCCGCCACCTACGTTATCCCTATGTACCCCTAATCTGCTACCCCTAACATCGCCGACCCCTATGTTATATTTATTAACCCCTAATCTGCCCCCCACAACGTCGCCGACACCTACCTACACTTATTAACCCCTAATCTGCCGAGCGGACCTGAGCGCTACTATAATAAAGTTATTAACCCCTAATCCGCCTCACTAACCCTATCATAAATAGTATTAACCCCTAATCTGCCCTCCCTAACATCGCCGACACCTACCTTCAATTATTAACCCCTAATCTGCCGACCGGAGCTCACCGCTATTCTAATAAATGTATTAACCCCTAAAGCTAAGTCTAACCCTAACACTAACACCCCCCTAAGTTAAATATATTTTTTATCTAACGAAATAAATTAACTCTTATTAAATAAATAATTCCTATTTAAAGCTAAATACTTACCAGTAAAATAAATCCTAATATAGCTACAATATAATTTATAATTATATTATAGCTATTTTAGGATTAATATTT
Source organism: Bombina bombina (assembly GCF_027579735.1). Classification (NCBI taxonomy): domain Eukaryota; kingdom Metazoa; phylum Chordata; class Amphibia; order Anura; family Bombinatoridae; genus Bombina; species Bombina bombina. The sequence continues at coordinate 1,173,797,034 of NC_069500.1, forward strand.
ATTTTACAGGCAACTTTGTAATTATTTTAACCAGGTACAATAGCTATTAAATAGTTAAGAACTATTTAATAGTTACCTAGTTAAAATAATAACAAATTTACCTGTAAAATAAATCCTAACCTAAGATATAATTAAACCTAACACTACCCTATCAATAAAATAATTAAATAAACTACCTACAATTACCTACAATTAACCTAACACTACACTATCAATAAATTAATTAAACACAATTGCTACAAATAAATACAATTAAATAAACTATCTAAAGTACAAAAAATAAAAAAGAACTAAGTTACAGAAAATAATAAAATATTTACAAAGATAAGAAAAATATTACAACAATTTTAAACTAATTACACCTACTCTAAGCCCCCTAATAAAATAACAAAGCCCCCCAAAATAAAAAATTCCCTACCCTATTCTAAAATACAAATATTACAAGCTCTTTTACCTTACCAGCCCTGAACAGGGCCCTTTGCGGGGCATGCCCCAAGAATTTCAGCTCTTTTGCCTGTAAAAAAAAACATACAATACCCCCCCCCAACATTACAACCCACCACCCACATACCCCTAATCTAACCCAAACCCCCCTTAAATAAACCTAACACTACCCCCCTGATGATCTTCCTACCTTGTCTTCACCATGCCAGGTTCACCGATCCGTCCTGGCTCCAAGATCTTCATCCAACCCAAGCGGGGGCTAGACATCCACTGAAGAAGTCCAGAAGAGGGTCCAAAGTCTTCCTCCTATCCGGCAAGAAGAGGACATCCGGACCGGCAAACATCTTCTCCAAGCGGCATCTTCTATCTTCTTCCATCCGATGACGACCGGCTCCATCTTGAAGACCTCCAGCGCGGATCCATCCTCTTCTTCCGACGACTAGACGACGAATGACGGTTCCTTTAAGGGACGTCATCCAAGATGGCGTCCCTCGAATTCCGATTGGCTGATAGGATTCTATCAGCCAATCGGAATTAAGGTAGGAATTTTCTGATTGGCTGATGGAATCAGCCAATCAGAATATAGTTCAATCCGATTGGCTGATCCAATCAGCCAATCAGATTGAGCTCGCATTCTATTGGCTGTTCCGATCAGCCAATAGAATGCGAGCTCAATCTGATTGGCTGATTGGATCAGCCAATCGGATTGAACTTGATTCTGATTGGCTGATTCCATCAGCCAATCAGAAAATTCCTACCTTAATTCCGATTGGCTGATAGAATCCTATCAGCCAATCGGAATTCGAGGGACGCCATCTTGGATGACGTCCCTTAAAGGAACCGTCATTCGTCGTCTAGTCGTCGGAAGAAGAGGATGGATCCGCGCTGGAGGTCTTCAAGATGGAGCCGGTCGTCATCGGATGGAAGAAGATAGAAGATGCCGCTTGGAGAAGATGTTTGCCGGTCCGGATGTCCTCTTCTTGCCGGATAGGAGGAAGACTTTGGAGCCTCTTCTGGACTTCTTCAGTGGATGTCTAGCCCCCGCTTGGGTTGGATGAAGATCTTGGAGCCAGGACGGATCGGTGAACCTGGCATGGTGAAGACAAGGTAGGAAGATCATCAGGGGGGTAGTGTTAGGTTTATTTAAGGGGGGTTTGGGTTAGATTAGGGGTATGTGGGTGGTGGGTTGTAATGTTGGGGGGGGGTATTGTATGTTTTTTTTTACAGGCAAAAGAGCTGAAATTCTTGGGGCATGCCCCGCAAAGGGCCCTGTTCAGGGCTGGTAAGGTAAAAGAGCTTGTAATATTTGTATTTTAGAATAGGGTAGGGAATTTTTTATTTTGGGGGGCTTTGTTATTTTATTAGGGGGCTTAGAGTAGGTGTAATTAGTTTAAAATTGTTGTAATATTTTTCTTATCTTTGTAAATATTTTATTATTTTCTGTAACTTAGTTCTTTTTTATTTTTTGTACTTTAGCTAGTTTATTTAATTGTATTTATTTGTAGCAATTGTGTTTAATTAATTTATTGATAGTGTAGTGTTAGGTTAATTGTAGGTAATTGTAGGTAGTTTATTTAATTATTTTATTGATAGGGTAGTGTTAGGTTTAATTATATCTTAGGTTAGGATTTATTTTACAGGTAAATTTGTTATTATTTTAACTAGGTAACTATTAAATATTTCTTAACTATTTAATAGCTATTGTACCTGGTTAAAATAATTACAAAGTTGCCTGTAAAATAAATATTAATCCTAAAATAGCTATAATATAATTATAAATTATATTGTAGCTATATTAGGATTTATTTTACAGGTAAGTATTTAGCTTTAAATAGGAATTATTTATTTAATAAGAGTTAATTTATTTCGTTAGATAAAAATTATATTTAACTTAGGGGGGTGTTAGTGTTAGGGTTAGACTTAGCTTTAGGGGTTAATACATTTATTAGAATAGCGGTGAGCTCCGGTCGGCAGATTAGGGGTTAATAATTGAAGGTAGGTGTCGGCGATGTTAGGGAGGGCAGATTAGGGGTTAATACTATTTATGATAGGGTTAGTGAGGCGGATTAGGGGTTAATAACTTTATTATAGTAGCGCTCAGGTCCGCTCGGCAGATTAGGGGTTAATAAGTGTAGGCAGGTGTCGGCGACGTTGTGGGGGGCAGATTAGGGGTTAATAAATATAACATAGGGGTCGGCGATGTTAGGGCAGCAGATTAGGGGTACATAGGGATAACGTAGGTGGCGGCGGTTTACGGAGCGGCAGATTAGGGGTTAAAAGTGTAATGCAGGGGTCAGCGATAGCGGGGGCGGCAGATTAGGAGTTAATAAGTGTAAGGTTAGGGGTGTTTAGACTCGGGGTACATGTTAGGGTGTTAGGTGCAGACGTAGGAAGTGTTTCCCCATAGGAAACAATGGGGCTGCGTTAGGAGCTGAACGCTGCTTTTTTGCAGGTGTTAGGTTTTTTTTCAGCTCAAACAGCCCCATTGTTTCCTATGGGAGAATCGTGCACGAGCACGTTTTTGATGCCGGCCGCGTCCGTAAGCAACTCTGGTATCGAGAGTTGCATTTGCGGTAAAAATGCTCTACGCTCCTTTTTTGGAGCCTAACGCAGCATTTGTTTGAACTCTCGATACCAGAGTTAAATTTATGGTGCGGCCAGAAAAAAACCCGCGGAGCGTTAACAGCCCTTTTACCGCCAAACTCCAAATCTAGCCGTGAGTGATTATTTTTTTGTGTAACTTAGTGTTTGTTATTTTTTGTAACTTAGTTGTTAGTTTTTTGTAACTTTGTAATTTTTTAGTGTAGGGTTAGGTGTTTAAATAGATAATATAGTTCATTTAATGTGTAGTTCATTGTAATTTTAGTTTAAAAGTTAGGTAAGATTAATTATTAATTTAATATAGTTTAATGTAATTGTAGTATAATAGAATAGGTTAATTATTAGTTTAATATAGATTTATGTAATTGTAGTATAATAGTTAAAATAGGTTAATTATTAGTTTAATATAGTTTACTGTAATTGTATTATAATAGTTAGAATAGGTTAATTATTAGTTTAATATAGTTTAATGTAATTTTATTATAATAGTTAGAATAGGTTCATAATTAATTTATTGTAGTTTAATGTAATTTTAGCATAATAGTTAGGTTAGGTTAATTATTAGTTTAATATAGTTTAATTTAAATCTAAAGGTAAGTTTAAATTTATTATAAGATACGGATGAGTTAATATTTAATATACAGCTAGCGGGTTGTTAGGTTTAGGGGTTAATCGGTTAATTTAGTTTATGGCGATGTGGGGGCTGGCGGTTTAGGGGTTAATACATTTATTTAGTTGTGGTGGGCTCCGGGAGCGGCGGGATAGGGTTTAATACTTTTATGTAGGTGGCGGAGGTGGCTGGGAGGCAGATTAGGGGTTAATAAGTATAATGTAGGTGTCGGCGGTGTCGGGGCGACAGATTAGGGGTTAATAAGTATAATGTAGGTGGCAGCAGTGTCGGGTTGACAGATTAGGGGTTAATAAGTATGAAGTAGGTGGTGGCGGTGTATGGGGCTGCAGATTAGGGGTGTCTAGACATGTTAGAGTGTTAGGTGTAAACATAACTTTTATTCTCCCATAGGAATCAATATCTGGCAGCATCGAACATGAGCTTTCGCTGCTTTCAGACTCCCATTGATTCCTATGGCATCTGCTGCCTCCAGGGCGGCGGATTGAAAACCAGGTACGCTGGGCCGGAATAGTGGCGAGTGTACCTGTTAGCAGTTTGATAACTTGCAAAAGTAGTCAGATAGTGCTGAATTTGCATTCGGAACATCTGTAGTGACGTAATCATCGATCTGTGTAGGACTGAAACCAGCGGATCGTATGTTACGTCACAAAATTCTACTTTTGCCGGTCTGTAGTCTTTAATAAATAAGGCGAATCAAGCTCTCCACAATTATGCTGCGGAATTTCAGCGTATTTGCGGTTGACAGCTTGATAAATAGGCCCCTATATATGTATAAAATAGCTTTGAAAATAGCTGTTGGTATATCGATGCCAACCTATAGGTTTCTTGATGGTTGTCAAAGGGTAGATGGGTCATAAAATAGCTTTTAGAAAACATGTTCTGCTAAATTTTTGTTATAATTTATGCCATGTAATCACTGCAATAACCTATTAATGTGATGACATGACAAGAAACCACTATCACTGGTGTGTTTCTAAAGACACCCCCTGCCCATAAACAGTTACACAGTAAAATATATTGATTTTTTATGTTACAGAATTTATTTTACTTTTTTACTATAGTTTAGGGATCCCCAAATCCCCTATAAGTGATTATTACGTTTTCTGTAGTGTGAGGACTCTCCCACCACCCTCCAACTAATATTTTTTTTTCTTTAGTGTAGGGATCCCCTCACCCTCCTCACCTCCCCCCTTTAAGCAAGCTCTATATTTCTATAGTGGAGGGACCCCCTATATTTCTTTCTGTAGTGTGGTGACCTATACCTCCCTTTCCCTTGAAAACTAATTTTCCATGATTGCATTGTGATAGCTATTTGTGAATTGAATTTTGATTTGTGAATTTAGGGCTAGATTACAAGTGGATCACTAATTTATCGTGCGCAAGAGAACCAGGCTCCCATTGGTAGCCTATGGAAGCACGCTCTTGTGAGCGCAATGCTTTCCAGCAATATGAGCGTGAGCTCGTGTTCGCATTGCGCTCAACTTGTAATACCAGCGCAGATTTGCAAAAGCGATATTTTGCGCTCTGCTTGTAATCTAGCCCATAAAGTGATATAAAACCCAACAATTTTCTTTGCGATTCAGACAGAGCATACAATTTAAAAAAAAAAATAGTTTTCAATTTACCTCTGTTAGAAAATTTTATTTGTTCTCATGATATTCTTTGTTGAAGAGATACCTAGGTAGGTATCTGGAAAAGTACATTGCAGGAAATAGTGCTGCCATCTTGTGTTCTTTCAAATGGATAACAGTCTTGCAAAACTGTTGCCATTTAGTGCTCCAGACTCGTGCACGCTCCCAAATCTCGTCCCTGCTTTATTTAATAAAAAAAATCCAGGAGAACAAAGAAAATTTAACAATAGAAGTACATTAGAAAGTTGTTTAAAAATGCATGCTCTATATGAGTCATGAAACAAATTATTGAGTTTCATGTCCCTTTTCTTGATTTTAGTTCATTTTACCTCTGTCCCACTCTTATCCCCCACACACACATATGTCAATACACACATATACACATAGACATGCAAATACACATATACTACACATATAAATGCACATATGCATACCGGCATGTAAATACACATATATGAACACACATATGTAAATACACACATATACAGACATGCAAATACACATATACTACACATATAAATACACATATGCATACCGGCATGTAAATACACATATATGAACACACATATGTAAATACACACATATACACATAGACATGCAAATACACATATACTACACATATAAATGCACATATGCATACCGGCATGTAAATACACATATATGAACACACATATGTAAATACACACATATACAGACATGCAAATACACATATACTACACATATAAATACACATATGCATACCGGCATGTAAATACACATATATGAACACACATATGTAAATACACACATATACACATAGACATGCAAATACACATATACTACACATATAAATGCACATATGCATACCGGCATGTAAATACACATATATGAACACACATATGTAAATACACACATATACAGATATGCAAATACACATATACTGCACATATAAATACACATATGCATACCGGCATGTAAATACACATATATGAACACACATATGTAAATACACACATATACACATAAACATGCAAATACACATATACTGCACTTATAAATACACATATGCATACCGGCATGTAAATACACATAAATAAACACACATGTAAATACACACATATACACATAGACATGCAAATACACATATACTACACATATAAATACACATATGCATACTGGCATGTAAATACACATAAATAAACATACAATAGTACATGCACAAATAAATACATAAATATTTGCATAGACTCCCACTCTCTCTTTTCAATTTCCCAAGCTGCTAGTTTTCAGTAAACATATTAAAGATATATTAGACTTTAGAGCAAAATGACTGTGATATAACTTTGACCTTTTTGCAGCATTTAAAGTAAATGGACAATTACACTCATTTGCATATTTTCATGATCTTAGGGAACCTTGTAATTTATTAATCAAAATCTGACTGCAATCATCTGAAAATTACTGCAAAGGTTCTCCTTTTCTAATGCAAATGAATAAACTTATTAAAAGATGTCCCAAGTGACAGTTTAGACTAACTATCTTTTTTTGCGGGACTTGTCATTTATAGGCGTGCACTGCTTTATAAGTTTTATATAAGCATTCAGTACAGAATGTGATTTGTTCTAGAGATTAAACAAATAAAAAGTGAGATGCTGATTTCCACTTTTCTCTCTTATGAAGCCAGCATTTTATGTTAACAGAAGTAGTGCACTGGGCTTAAGCCAGACGTTAAAACTGTACAGTTAATCTAGATATCATTAGCTGTCCCTGCCATTAGGGAAAATATGCAGTTTATTACTTTGTACTGTACTTTAAAACAGGGACCTTTAATAAGCTGTAAGACAATATTGACTCATGGCCAGTGTTATTCCTGGGCAGACACAAGCAGAATTATTTTTAATTACTAGGGTGTTAGAATTCCTAATAGATTTCATCATTTAAAGGATTATTCATATCACAGAAAGGTTTATAGTCATGTACCCTTGAGAGTGGCTAAGATATGAAAAATCATCAACTCTGTTTGCATTGCTTCTAAACTGATTGATTTGAAGTAATAACACTCTAAAGAACAAATACAGGAACATCAGTTTAAGTGGGTATAGCAGAAATGCTACAGCAAATAAGTAATCAAAGGGTTGTCAATTTAATTAGCAAAAAATAAATAAATTAGATACTACCAAAATACATTATACCGTTATACAGTTTGTTCAAAAGTTCTGTTACTTTTATTATGTTCAGATTATCTACATGCTACTAGCAATTGTGATTTTACTACCGATTTTCAAATGAAAAAGGGAGAAATAGGGTGGTATGGGGTGAAGTAGGGGGGCGACTACATTACAGAAAATTTCATAAAAAATATTAATTAAATGAGAAACCAAACCTTTTGTTGTTATGATTGCGCAAGCGGTATGCAAATAATTTCACTAAGAAACCCAAAGTTGGTGAAAAAGTTAAAAAAAATGATATGATCGCATTTGGCGGGGAAATGCTGGCATAAAATATACTAAAATGGAGGTAGATCAATACTTTGTGTTGTCTACTAAAAAAAAACAAGGCTCTATTTCTGTTTAAATGGAGTAATAGCAAAAATGCTAAAAATTCTCTGGTATTTTGGGCAAGTTCTTCTCTGAAATTCCCGGTAGAGAAGGGATTATATATAAGACTTACAAAGTAGGAAAGAACACTGCTCAGAACTCCGAAAGTGAGGTAGGCAAAGTCAAGGGGGAACACTGATCCAATGGTGCTGAGGCTGCGCAGAGCCGGCGCTAAGTGGCAGACTGGACGCAAAACATCTAAAGTGAAAAAAAGCCGCTACCGAGCAACAGTACAATAAAAAAAAAACTCTTTACTGAAACATACATTAAAAAGCACCATGGAGAGGGCAAATCTTACGTTTTTCATGCCGCAACAGGGCACTTACTCATAGATAAAACGCACAGGTAATATAGCTTACATTTATACACCAAATCCTCCAATCAAGTTACAGCATTCTAAATTAGATGCAACGTCATATCATCATGAAATTAACACGCTAAATGCCATAATGGTACACAGTGAAATTGCTAAATGAAGAGCTAAAGTTAAAGGGACAGTTTACTCAAAAATGTTCTCCCCTTTAATTTGTTCCCATTGATCCACTTTACCTGCTGGAGTGTATTAAATTGTTTACAAGTAGCTCCTTTAACCTTATATTGGCATTTGAAATAGTTGATTTAGCATGTGGTATCCCCACCTATTATGAAAGTTTGTGGCCGCAGGTCCAAGCTATAGATAAGCTTTACAAACAAAGCCAGCAGAATAAATTACACTACCAGTGGGATATAGCAGAGATAAGGTAATACAATGTTAATTTTCCATTGTTCTCTCCAAGTACTGGTGAATGTTTTGTGGACAGATATAAGATAAAGAAACAGGTATATGTACACAACGTGATACAGTAATGAGATCTGATTATACCTACAAGCTCAACCCATTTTATTAGGTTGTGGCTTCAAAACACAAAATCAGAGCTTTAATATACACAAATAAACCTTAAAAAGCTAATTTTCATACATTTTTTACTCTGCAGTTGGTAAAAAAAGCAATTGTAAACACATTAAGGGAAAAACTATTTTATAGTATACTGTCCCTTTAAGTGGTGGCTGCAAAATATAGAAGGTGAAAAAAGCCGCTACCGAGCAACAGTACAATTAAAAAAACACTTTATTGAAAACAAATACATTAAAAGGCACCATGGAGAGGGCCAAACTTACGTGTTTCGTGCTGCAACCGGGCACTTACTCATAGATAAAACACAGGTAATATAGCTTACATTTATACACCAAACCCTCCAATCAAGTTACAGCATTCTAAAATAGATGCAACGTCATATTATCATGAAATTAACACGCTAAATGCCATAATGGTACATAGTGAATTGGCTAAATGAAGAGCTAAAGTTAAAAACAAAAAACAAAACCTGCTGATAGCAACAAAATTGCACAAAGTTGATAATCATTGATTTAACAATAAGTTACAATGTATCATAAAGAAAGCAATCCCAATTCTTCATTTAATTGAAATGTGGTTAATAACAAACACATTCATATGTTCTATGCCAGAATATAAAGATGATTTAAACAAACATAAAACAAGTCTTATCATATAATGTACATCTCAAAAACACCAAAGATTAAGTTATCACAGAGGTAACATAAAAAATTAAATCAACAAAATAGCACATATCCCACTTCTGGTTCATACCAAGTGGTACCTTAGTTTTTAGTTTATAAATATAAAATAATTATTATTGTTCAGAATTTTATATTTACCCCCACCCCTAGGTGGGACCTTGATCATGTCTATAATTGTAATCTTGAAATGTGGTGTATTCATGAAGTGTACATTGTTAAAGTGTTTTGCAACTGATGACATTTTATTATAATTCTTAACATCTCTGAGACATGAAACCCAAAAATGTTCTTTCATGATTCAGACAGAGCATGTGATTTTAAATAACTTTCCAATTTGCTTCTATTATCTAAATTGCTTCATTATCTTGGTATCCTTAGTTTAAAAGCATATCTACATAGGCTCAATGAGCTGCAATGCATTGCTGGCTGATTTGTGGCTACACAAAAATGCCTCTCTTCATTGGTTCACCAGATGTTTTCAGATAGCTCCCAGTAGTGCATAGCTGCTCCTTCAAAAAAGGATAATATGAGAGTGAAGCAAATTGGATAAAAGCAGTAAATTGGAAAGTCGATTAAAATCACATGCTCTTTTTGAATCATAAAAAAATAAGAAAAATTTAAATCTGGGTTTCATGTCCCTTTAAGGCCCTGGAGGATTGACCCACATATTAAGCCCTACACATTTTCAATCCAAAAGATAAACAATGAATTCAGTTAAACACGTAGCATGAAAGGCAATTTGAAAACATTCCTGATTCTGAAAGCTGACTCTGAAAGCTGTCAGAAAACTCCATAACTTCACATATCAAACAATTAGTAAGATGAGACCTAAATTGCCAACACTACATAGACAATGTATGTTTTTCTGTATTGGAAGAAATTTGACTAGGAGCTTGTTTAGAAGCCAATGTTGGAGGTTTTTTGGTCACAAATTTGCATTTATCAATAATAGGGGCCAGAATTGTATAATTATTCAAGTTTTTCCACAATATCTTACAGACTCTGTCATAGTGTATTGAATATTCAGTTGAAAAAAACCACAGTGTCCTGTGAAAATTTGTCATTCCTACTTTATTATTATGATTGGACATTTTACTGGGCTCCCAGTGCTTAATTTCCTCAAATTTGTTATCTAACAGTTTTCTGTCATAACCTCTGGCACTTAATTTATCAAATAAATCCCCAGTTCATAACTGTGTAAAGTACTAGCATTACGCATCAGCCTTATAAACTGGCTTATAGGTATGGACATCATTAGATGTCTGGAATGACAAGAGTTAGTATGCAAAATGATATTGCCTGTTGTTTCTTTATGAAAAGTGTTTAAACTTCACCACTTAATTGTAAATCCAGAAAGTAAAAAGATTAACATTATAGACATGGTCATGGTCCCACCTAGGGGTGGGGATAAATATAAAATTCTAAACAAAAAAAGAATTATTTTGGATTTATAACCTAAAAGCTAAGGTACCACTGGGTATGAACCAGAAGTGGGATATGTGCTATTTTATTGACTGAATTTTTTATGTTACCTCTGTGATAACTTAATCGTTTTTTAGATGTACATTATATGATTAGACATTTTTTATGTTTGCCTAAATCATCTTCCTTGCTTCCTTTACAATACTTATGGTTAAATCAATGATTATCAATTTTGTGCAATTTTGTTGCTATCAGCAGGTTTTGTTTTTTGTTTTTAACTTTAGCTCTTCATTTAGCCAATTCACTATGTACCATTATGGCATTTAGCGTGTTAATTTCATGATAATATGACGTTGCATCTATTTTAGAATGCTGTAACTTGATTGGAGGATTTGGTGTATAAATGTAAGCTATATTACCTGTGTTTTATCTATGAGTAAGTGCCCGGTTGCAGCACGAAACACGTAAGTTTGGCCCTCTCCATGGTGCCTTTTAATGTATTTGTTTTCAATAAAGTGTTTTTTTAATTGTACTATTGCTCGGTAGCGGCTTTTTTCACCTTCTATATTTTGCAGCCACCACTTAAAGCCGGCTCCGCACAGCTTCAGTACCATTGAATCAGTGTTCCCCCTTGACATTGCCTACCTCACTTCCGGAGTTCTGAGCGGTGTTCTTTCCTCCTTTGTAAATCTTATATAATCCCTTCTCTACCGGGAATTTCAGAGAAGAACTTGCCCAAAATACCTTAGAATTTTTAGCATTTTTGCTTTTACTCTATTTAAACAGAAATTGAGCCTTGTTTTTTGTTTGTTTTTTTATTTACCTATCAAAACAATATATTTCTTTAAGTAGACAACCCAAAGTATTGATCTAGGTCCATTTTAGTGTATTTCATGCCATCATTTCCCCGCTAAATTACGATCATATAATACATTTTTAACTATTTTACAAACTTTGGGTTTCTCACTGAAATTATTTGCATACTGTTTGCGCAATCATGAAAATATAAGATCTGTTTTTCATTTAATTAATTATTTTTATAACATTTTCTGTAATGTAGTGGTCCCCCTACTTCCCACTCTCAGCGATCGTTATGTTTGGCACCCCATACCACCCTATTTCTCCCTTTTTTATGATGATATGGCGTATCTAATTTAGAATGCTGTAACTTGATTGGAGGATTTGGTGTATAAATGTAAGCTATATTACCTGTGTGTTTTATCTATGAGTAAACGCGCTGTTGCAGTGCAAAACGCGTATGATTGGCCCTCTACATGGTGCTTTTTAATGTATTTTTTCAATAAAGAGTTTTTTATTGTACTGCTGCTCTGTAGCAGCGTTTCCCCCCATTATATAAGACTTACAAGTAAAGTGTTTCTTTGTTTATCAACTGGTATGGATTTTGACATATATAAATGATTATGTCTTTGTGCTGTCACTCAGAATATGTATCTTTGATAGATCAATAAAGTTATGTTTATTTATTGTATTCTATTAATTTCTAAAAATAGTTTTTCAGTGTTGACTTCTGGTTTTGTTTTATACACAAAATCTAACCAAGATATCTCTTTCTGCCAAAACCTTTTAAATCTAACCAAGATATCTCTTTCTGCCAAAACCTCTAAATCTAAACAAAATATCACTTTCAGCCAAAACCTTTAAATCTAACCAATATATTACTTTCAGCCAAAACCTCTAAATCTAACCAATATATCACTTTCAGACAAAACCTTTAAATCTAACCAATATATTACTTTCAGCCAAAACCTTTAAATCTAACCAATATATTACTTTCAGCCAAAACCTCTAAATCTAAACAAAATATCACTTTCAGCCAAAACCTTTAAATTTAACCAATATATCACTTTCAGCCAAAACCTCTAAATCTAACCAATATATCACTTTCAGCCAAAACCTTTAAATCTACCCAATATATCACTTTCAGCCAAAACCTTTAAATCTGTCCAAGATATCTCTTTCTGCCAAAACCTCTAAATCTAACCAAAATATCACTTTCAGCCAAAACCTCTAAATCTAACCAATATATTACTTTCAGCCAAAACCTTTAAATTTAACCAATATATCACTTTCAGCCAAAACCTCTAAATCTAACCCATATATCACTTTCAGCCAAAACCTCTAAATCTACCCAATATATCAGTTTCAGCCAAAACCTTTAAATCTACCCAATATATCAGTTTCAGCCAAAACCTTTAAATCTAACCAATATATCAGTTTCAGCCAAAACCTTTAAATCTATCCAAGATATCTCTTTCTGCCAAAACCTCTAAATCTAACCAAAATATCACTTTCAGCCAAAACCTCTAAATCTAACCAATATCTTACTTTCAGCCAAAACCTTTAAATTTAACCAATATATCAGTTTCAGCCAAAACCTCTAAATCTAACCCATATATCACTTTCAGCCAAAACCTCTAAAGCTACCCAATATATCAGTTTCAGCCAAAACCTTTAAATCTACCCAATATATCAGTTTCAGCCAAAACCTCTAAATCTACCCAATATATCAGTTTCAGCCAAAACCTCTAAATCTAACCAAGATATCACTTTCTTCCAAAACCTCTAAATCTAACCCCGATATCTCATTCAGCCAAAACCTCTAAATCTAACCAAGATATCTCCTTTTGCCAAACCCTCTACATCTTACTAAAATTTCTCTTTCTGTCCAAACCTCTAAATCTAACAAAGATATCTCGTTCTGCCAAAACCTCTAAATCTATCCAAGATATCTCGTTCTGCCAAAACCTCTAAATCTAAACAAGATATCACTTTCTGACAAAACCTTTGCATTATGGGGCATGTACAACGACAATGCAAAAATGTTGCGTTGCTAAATTACATTTCATACAGCTTTAATTTTCTAGTCTTCTCTTACTATTTTGTAATATAGGAGTATAATATACAAATTATTATCATCTTAAAAGTGTCTCTCTAATTATATAGCTTTGCTCACTTTTAATACTGTTTATTAAAGGGACATTAAACTGATGGGCACAACTGCTTTAATTTGGTTACTACTCACCATACTGTTGTTTTTCATTGTGTTCCTTCAGTTCTCTATCAAGCTGTTGTTCTCTTATTTTAACCCCTTACAAGTGCTTGTTAGAGGAACTCTGCATCTGAGTTCTTTCAAGATTTGGAGAGAACATACAATTAGAAAACAACTTTCAATTTTACTTCTATTATCAAATTTGCATAATTATCATTCGGCTAGATTACGAGATTTGCGTTATGGGTGAAAAAGCAGTGTTAAGGCTCTTTTTCACTACCGCTGGTATTACGAGTCTTGCAGGTATTTCTGTACCGCACACTTTTTTGGCCGTAACGCAAAGTAATTACCGCAGCTTCCATCGGACTTCCATAGCGCCGGTATTACGAGTTTGCCAGTCCGGCCAAAAAGTGAGTGGTACAGCCCATAACTACAAGATCCGTACCGTAAACTGAAAGTCAGTAGTTATGGGTTTTACGCTACAAAGCCGTAACATAAAACTCATAACTAAAGTGCTAAAAAGTACACTAACACCCATAAAGGACCTATTAACCCCTAAACTGAGGCCCTCCCGCATCGCAAACACTAAAATAAATTTATTAACCCCTAATCTGCCGCTCTGGACATCGCTGCCACTATAATAAACATATTAACCCCTAAACTGCTGCATTCCGCATCGCAAGCACTAGTTAAATATTATTAACCCCTAATCTGATGTCCCTAACATCGCCCCAACCTACATTACTGTTATTAACTCCTAATCTGCTGTCCCCAAAATCGCCACCACCTAACTACACTTATCAACCCCTAAACCTAACCCTAAGTCTAACCCTAACACCAACTAACTTTAATATAATTAAAACAAATCTAAATAAAACTTACTAGCATTAACTTAATAATTCATATTTAAAACTAAATACTTACCTGTAAAATAAACCCTAAGCTAACTACAATATAACTAATAGTTACATTGTAGCTATCTTAGGTTTTATTTTTATTTCACAGCTAAGTTTGTATTTATTTTAACTAGGTAGAATAGTTAGTAAATAGTTATTAACTATTTACTAACTACCTAGCTAAAATAAATACAAATCTACCTGTAAAATAAAACCTAGCCTGAGTTACACTAACACCTAGACTTACACTACAATTAAATAAATTACATTAATTAAATACAATTAACTAAATTACAAAAAAAACACTAAATTACACAAAATAAAAAAATAAATGATCAAATATTTAAACTAATTACACCTAATCTAATAGCCCTATCAAAATAAAAAAGCTCCCCAAAATTAAAAAAAAAACCTAGCCTAAACTAAACTGCCAATAGCCCTTAAAAGGGCCTTTTGCGGGGCATTGCCCCAAAGAAATCGGCTCTTTTACCTGTAATGATGGATGAAGACTTCTCCCGGCTTCATTGAGGACTTCTTGCCGCTTGGATGAAGACTTCAGCCGCTTCAAGGATGGATGTCCGGTCTTCGAAAACTGTAAGTGGATCTTCGGGGGTTAGTGTTAGGTTTTTTTAAGGGTTTATTGGGTGGGTTTTATTTTTAGCTTAGGGACTTTGGGCGGAAAAAGAGCTAAATGCCATTTTAAGGGCAATGCCCATCCAAATGCCCTTTTCAGGGCAATGGGGAGCTTAGGTTTTTTAGATAGGATTTTATTTGGGGGGTTTGGTTGTGTGGGTGGTGGGTTTTACTGTTGGTAGGGTGTTTGTATTTTTTTTACAGGTAAAAGAGCTGATGTCTTTGGGGCAATGCCCCGCAAAAGGCCCTTTTAAGAGCTATTGGTAGCTTAGTTTAGGCTAGGGTTTTTTTTATTTGGGGGGGGGGGGGCTTTTTATTTTGATAGGGCTATTAGATTAGGTGTAAAATATTTATTTTTATTTTTTTAATTTGTGTAATTTAGTGGGGTTTTTTTTTTGTAATTTAGTTAATTGTATTTAATTAATGTAATTTATTTAATTGTAGTGTAAGGTTAGGTGTTAGTGTAACTTAGGTTAGGTTTTATTTTACAGGTAAATTTGTATTTATTTTAACTAGGTAGTTAGTATATAGTTAATAACTATTTATTAACTAGTCTACCTAGTTAAAATAATTACAAACTTAGCTGTGAAATAAAAATAAAACCTAAGATAGCTACAATATTCAGATTTATTTTAATTATACTAAAGTTAGTATAGTGGTGGCGACGTTGGGGGCGGCAGATTAGGGGTTAATAATTGTAGGTAGGTAGCGACGACATTGGGGCAGCAGATTAGGGGTTACTAAGTGTAGGTAGGTAGCAACGACATTGGGGGCAGCAGATTAGGGGTTAATAAGTGTAGGTAGGTGGCGGCGATGTTAGGGACGGCAGATTAGGGGTTAATAAGTGTAGGAAGGTGATGGCGATGTTAAGGGTGACAGATTAGGGGTTAATAAGTTTAGGTAGAGAATGGCGACATTGGGGGCGGCAGATTAGGGGTTAATAACTGTAATGTAGGTGGCGGCGATGTTAGGGACGGCAGATTAGGGGTTAATAAGTGTGTAGGTAGGTGACGACGACATTGGGGGCGGCACATTAGGGGTTAATAACTGTAATGTAGGTGGCGGCGATGTTAGGGGTGGCAGATTAGGAGTTAATAAGTGTAGGTAGGTGTCAGCGATGTCGGGGGCAGCTGATTAGGGGTTAATAAGTGTATTGTAGGTGGTGGTGATGTTGGGGGCGGCAGATTTTGGGTTAATAAGTGTAATGTAGGTGTCGGTGGTGTCGGGTGCGGCAGATTAGGGGTTAATAAGTGTAATGTAGGTGGCGGCGATGTCGGGGCGGCAGATTAGGGTGTTTAGACTCTGGGTTTATGTTAGGGTGTTAGGTGTAAACATAACTTTTGTTTCCCCATAGGAATTATTGCAGGTGTTAGGCTTTTTTTCAGCCAGCTCTCCCCTTTGATGTCTATGGGGAAATTGTGCACGAGCACGTAAAACCAGCTCAAAGCAGCGCTGGTATTGGAGTGCGGTATGGAGCTCAATCTTTCTTTTTTTTGCAAACCTGTAATAGCAGCGATATAGGGAGGTAACCGGTGACAATAACTTGCAAGTTAGCACCGAGCCGCTCATAACGCAAAACTTGTAATCTAGCCATTTGTTATCTTTTGCTGCACTACTGACAGCTAAAGGAACACATCTAGTTAGCCAATTAACAGCTAGCTCTCACTAGTGTAGGATACCAAGAGAACAAAGACATTTGAAAATAGAAGTGAATTTAAAAAAGTCTTAAAATGACATGCTCTATCTGAATCATGTAAGTTTAATTTTGACTTTCCTATCCCTTTAAATATTCACGCACACTGTGACAGAAGCAGTGTGCATTCACAGGTCTGAGATACTGATGTCTTCTTGACAAGCATTACTGCGCACTATTTACAGAGCACAATACAATGAAGGAGCTGTACATGTTTGCAGTAGCTGCATTGCTCTGAGGGTTTTTTATATTTGCTATGTAACTCAAATTGTGTTAAAAAGCTGGAAATAGGTAAAGATTCTGCTTTCTATTGTATGAGGTAATTCAAAGTGCAAGGACAGCTGTCAAAAAGCCAGTAACATTCAGTGATCTGTGAAAACTCACTGCTTCTATCACAGGATGCAACAATACTCTACAAGATGGCAGAACCCAGTGTAAAGATGTTTTACCAACTGGCTTATGTAATGGGGTAAATAAGAGACTGGCTTTAAAAGCTTTTTAAAGTGGGTACAGAGGAAAATCACTAGCTTGGTGAGTAGTAACCAAATCCAAAATTAGGCAATATTTGGTTGTGTTATATTATTATTCATAATTAATCTGTTTATAATGGTAGTTTCAAATACTTTCTACTTATTATTATTAGTATTAGTATTTATTTGTAGAGTGTAAACAAAGCAGTAGAGTGGAATCTATTACCGACCACCCAGCTCAAATTTGAGCTAATATTAAACTAAAATTAGCTAATATTAAAATGTTTATTATCCTATATAATAAAAGGCCAGGTATGTTTGTCAGATGCAGTCATGCGCAGTAGAGACTGCCGGAGGGCAAACATACTTGGCCTTGAGCAGCAGAGAAAGTGTTTTCTGTCATGGAGGGGCGTGGCCGGGTGTGTTTTGTGATGGGGGCGTGGCCGGGTGTGTCGCAATGGGGGTGTGACCGGGGCGGGCGGGCCGTGATGGGGGCATGGTCGAGCCGGCGTGTTGAGTGGGCGTGGTTGGACGAGGGAGAAAGCAACAGAGGGGAGAGAGCAAAACAGATGGGAAAAAGCAAAAGAGAGGAGGGGGTGAGAGAGAGCAAAATAGAAGAGTGGGAGAGAGAGCAAAAGAGAGGGTGGAGAGAGAGAGCAAAAGAGGGGGGAAAGAGAGAGCAAAAGAGAGAGAGAGCAAAAGAGAGGGGGGAAAGAGAGAGAGCACAAAAGAGAGGGGGAGAGAGAGTAAAAGAGAGGGGAGAGAGAGAGATAGCAAACGAGGGGGGAAAGAGAAAGCAAAAAAGAGGGGGGGAAAGAGCAAAAGAGAGGGGGAGAGAGAGAGTAAAAGAGAGGGGGATAGAGAGCAAAAGAGAGGAGAGAGAGAGCAAAAGAGAGGAGAGAGCAAAAGAGAGGAGAGAGAGACAGAAAAAGAGAGGAGAGAGAGATCAAAAGAGAGGGGAGAGAGAGAGCAAAAGAGAGGAGGAAGATAGAGCAAAGGAGAGGGGGAAAGAGAGAGAGCAAAAAAGAGGGGGATAGAGAGAGCAAAAGAGAGAGGAGAGAGAGCAAAAGAGGGGGGAGAGAGAGAGCAAAAGAGGGAAGAGAGAGAGCAAAAGAGGGAAGAGAGAGAGCAAAAGGTGGGAGAGAGGGAGCAAAAGTGGGGAGAGAGAGCAAAAGAGGGGGAGAGAGCAAAAGAGGGGGGAGAGAGAGAGCAAAAGATGGGGCGAGAGAGAGAGCAAAAGAGTGAGAGAGAGAGAGAGAGAGAGAGAGAGAGAGAGAGAGAGAGAGCAAAAGAGGGGAGAAAGAGCAAAAAAGAGGGGAGAGAGAGCAAAAAAGAGGGGAGAGAGAGCAAAAAAGAGGGGAGAGACAGTGCAAAAAAGAGTGGAAAAAGAGCAAAAGAGATGGGGGAGAGAAAGATAGCAAAATAGAGGGGGAGAGAGAGAGAGTAAAATAGAAGGGAGAGAGAGAAAGAGAGCAAAAGAGAGGGGAGAGAGAGAAAGAGCGCAAAAGAGAGGGGAGATAGAGAAAGAGAGCAAAAGTGAGGGGGGAGAGACAGAGCAAAAGAGAGGGAGAGAGAGCACAAAAGAGAGGGGGGAGAGAGAGAGCGCAAAAAAGAGGGAGGAGAGAGAGAGAGAGCAAGGGGTGGGACCGTGGTACTTAAAAAAATTGGCTCGTGTACACGGGTTTAAGGACTAGTAAAAATTATAATGAAATAAATGTATGTTAAATTATGCAATTATTTTGTGCTTTGGATAGCAGAATATGTTATAATTATACTGCCCCCATCTGGCTACTTTATAATGCCAACCGTCTGGCTAACTTTTCTGTGGAGAGCACTGTTTTATGATGGTATTACTTGCCCTAACTGATCAAACTTCAATCTCTATATAATTTATCAACACTTAGGCCTCTATTTATCAAGCTGTCAACCGCAAATACGCTGGAATTTCACAGCGTATTTGTGGCGAGCCTGATTTACCTTAGTTATCAAAGGTTAGAGACCGTCAAAAGTAGAATTCAGTGACGTAACATACGATCCGCAGGACTCAGTTTGACGCAGATCGATGGTTACGTCACTCCAGATGTTCCGAACGCAAGTTCGGCACAATCTGACTACTTTTGGAATTTATCAAGATCCTACCAGGTATGCTCGGCACTTTTCCGGCACAGCGTACCTGGTTTTCAATCCGCCGCCCTGAAGGCCATAGGAATCAATGGAAGTCTGACAGCAGCGAAAGCTTATGTTTGCTGCTGCCTGATATCCCATTGATTCCTATGGGAAATGTCTACCCCTAACACCCTAACATGTACCCCGAGTCTAAACACCCCTAATCTACCCCCCCTACACCGCCGCAACCTACATTATACTTATTAAACCCTAAACCGCTGCTCCCGGAGCCCACCGCCACTCTAATAAACTTATTAACCCCTAAACCACCACTCCCGGACCCCGCCACCACCTACATTATGTTTATTAACCCCTAATCTGCCCCCTACACTGCCGCTACCTACATTATAATTATTAACCCCTAATCTGCCCCCCTACACCGCCGCCACCTACACTATATTTATTAACCCCTAATCTGCCCCCCTACACCGCCGCCACCTACATTATATTTATCAACCCCTAATCTGCCCCCCTACACTGCAGCCACTATATTAATTTTATTAACCCCTAAACCTAAGTCTAACCCTAACCCTAACACCCCCCTAACTTAAATATTATTTAAATGAATATAAATAAATTTACTATTATTAACTAAATGATTCCTATTTAAAACTAAATACTTACCTATAAAATAAATATAAAATATATCAAAATAAGATAGCTACAATATAATTCATAATTACATTGTAGCTATTTTAGGATTTATTTTTATTTTACAGGCAACTTTGTATTTATTTTAACTAGGTACAATAGTTATTAAATAGTTATTAACTATTTAATAACTACCTAGCTAAAGACAAAAGTACTTAAGTAAAATAAATCCTAACCTAAGTTACAATTACACCTACACTACAATTAAATAAATTTAAAAAATTAACTATAATTACCTACAATTAAATACAATTAAATAAAATAAAGTACAAAAACAAACAAACACTAAATTACAAAAAATAAAAAAAATTATAAGAATTTTAAACTAATTACACCTAATCTAAGCTGCCTAATAAAATAAAAAAGCCCCCAAAATAATAAAATTCCCTACCCTATACTAAATTACAAATAACCCCAAATTAATGAGCACTTTTACCTGTAAAAAAAGAAATACAACCCCCCAACATTAAAACCCACCACCCACACACCCAACCCTATTCTAAAACCCACCCAAACCCCCCTTAAAAAAACTTAACACTAACCCCCTGAAGATCACCCTACCTTGAGCCGTCTTCACCCAGCTGGGCACAAGTGGACTTCCAGAGGGGCAGAAGTCCTTCACCCAGCCGGGCACAAGTGGACCTCCAGAGGGGCAGAAGTCTTCATCCGATCCGGGCAGAAGAGGACATCCAGACCGGCAGAAGTCTGCATCCAGGCGGCATCTTCTATCTTCATCCATCCGGAGCGGAGCGGGTCCATCTTCAATCCATCCGACACGGAGCATCCTCTTCCATTGACATCCTAATGAAGAATGAAGGTTCCTTTAAATGACGTCATCCAAGATGGCGTCCCTTGAATTCCGATTGGCTGATAGGATTCTATCAGCCAATCGGAATTAAGGTAGGAAAAATCCTATTGGCTGATCCAATCAGCCAATAGGATTGAAGATCAATCCTATTAGCTGATCCAATCAGCCAATAGGATTGAGCTTGCATTCTATTGGCTGTTAGAGTTAGGTTTTTTTAAGGGGGGATTGGGTGGGTTTTAGAGTAGGGTTGGGTGTGTGGGTGGTGGGTTTTAATGTGGGGGGTATTGTGCTTTCTATTTACTGGTAAAAGAGCTGATTACTTTGGGGCAATGCCCTGCAAAAAGCTCTTTTAAGGGCTATTTGTAATTTAGTATAGGGTAGGGAATATTATTATTTTGGGGGGCTTTTTATTTTATTAGGGTGATTAGAGTAGGTGTAATTAGTTTAAAATTCTTGTAATTGTTTTATTTTCTGTAATTTAGTGTTTTTTATACTTTAGTTAATTTTATTTAATTGTAATTTGCTTTATTTAATTGTAGTTAATTTATGTAATTATTTTAATTATAGTGTAGTGTTAGGTGTAATTGTAACTTAGGTTAGGTTTTATTTTACAGGTAATTTTGTCTTTATTTTAGCTAGGTAGTTATTAAATAGTTAATAACTATTTAATAACTATTGTACCTAGTTAAAATAAATATAAAGTTGCCTGTAAAATAAAAATAAATCCTATAATAGCTACAATGTAATTATTAATTATATTGTAGCTATCTTAGGGTTTATTTTATAGGTAAGTATTTAGTTTTAAATAGGAACAATTTAGTTAATAATAGTAATATTTATTTAGATGTATTTAAATTATATTTAAGCTAGGGGGTGTTAGGGTTAGGGTTAGACTTAGGATTAGGGGTTAATAACTTTATTATAGTGGCGGCGGTGTAGGGGGGGCAGGATAGGGGTTAATATATGTTATGTAGGTGGCGGCGGGCTCCGGGAGCGGCGGTTTAGGGGTTAAACATTTTATTTAGTTGCGGCGGAGTCCGGGAGCGGCAGGATAGGGGTTAATAACTTTATGTAGGTGGCGGTGGGGTCAGGGAGCGGCAGTTTAAGGGTTAATATATTTATTATAGTTGCGGCGGGGTCCAGGAGCGGTGGTTTAGGGGTTAATATGTTTATAGTTGCGGGGGGGGGGCTCCGGAAGCGGCGGTTTAGGGGGTAAAACAGTATAGTATAGTGTGGGTGCTTAGTGACAGGGTAACAAGAAAGCTGCGAATAAGCCAAAGAGCAGCAAGATCGATAACTGTTAGTTAACAACGGTCCGCTGCTCATCACACCGTACTTGGTGCGCGGCTTTTTGACAGATTTCTTGATAAATTTGGAGAACGTTTTCAGGTCCGCAGAAGTGATGTTAGGCAATCCTAGGCGAGCGTATTGGGGCCGTCGAATGCAGGTAAGTAGACAGCTTGATAAATAGAGGCCTTAATCTAGAAATATGCAAGTTAATGACTGTTCAATAAATAAAATTCATGTTTCAGTATTTTAGGTTTCTTTTTTGATATTACATGTAACCCTCTTCAAATTTAATCTTGTTTAAACCTTTTTCTTTACACACTCAAAAAATGTCAGAAGTATATCCAACTATAAAATCAGTGTTGCCCTGTATTGGCAAATACTCTGAGATCTCATTATTTATTTGTAAATATATCTACAGGGAGTGCAGAATTATTAGGCAAGTTGTATTTTTGAGGATTAATTTTATTATTGAACAACAACCATGTTCTCAATGAACCCAAAAAACTCATTAATATCAAAGCTGAATAGTTTTGGAAGTAGTTTTTAGTTTGTTTTTAGTTATAGCTATTTTAGGGGGATATCTGTGTGTGCAGGTGACTATTACTGTGCATAATTATTAGGCAACTTAACAAAAAACAAATATATACCCATTTCAATTATTTATTTTTACCAGTGAAACCAATATAACATCTCAACATTCACAAATATACATTTCTGATATTCAAAAACAAAACAAAAACAAATCAGTGACCAATATAGCCACCTTTCTTTGCAAGGACACTCAAAAGCCTGCCATCCATGGATTCTGTCAGTGTTTTGATCTGTTCACCATCAACATTGCGTGCAGCAGCAACCACAGCCTCCCAGACACTGTTCAGAGAGGTGTACTGTTTTCCCTCCTTGTAAATCTCACATTTGATGATGGACCACAGGTTCTCAATGGGGTTCAGATCAGGTAAACAAGGAGGCCATGTCATTAGATTTTCTTCTTTTATACCCTTTCTTGCCAGCCACGCTGTGGAGTACTTGGACGCGTGTGATGGAGCATTGTCCTGCATGAAAATCATGTTTTTCTTGAAGGATGCAGACTTCCTCCTGTACCACTGCTTGAAGAAGGTGTCTTCCAGAAACTGGCAGTAGGACTGGGAGTTGAGCTTGACTCCATCCTCAACCCGAAAAGGCCCCACAAGCTCATCTTTGATGATACCAGCCCAAACCAGTACTCCACCTCCACCTTGCTGGCGTCTGAGTCGGACTGGAGCTCTCTGCCCTTTACCAATCCAGCCACGGGCCCATCCATCTGGCCCATCAAGACTCACTCTCATTTCATCAGTCCATAAAACCTTAGAAAAATCAGTCTTGAGATATTTCTTGGCCCAGTCTTGACGTTTCAGCTTGTGTGTCTTGTTCAGTGGTGGTCGTCTTTCAGCCTTTCTTACCTTGGCCATGTCTCTGAGTATTGCACACCTTGTGCTTTTGGGCACTCCAGTGATGTTGCAGCTCTGAAATATGGCCAAACTGGTGGCAAGTGGCATCTTGGCAGCTGCACGCTTGACTTTTCTCAGTTCATGGGCAGTTATTTTGCGCCTTGGTTTTTCCACACGCTTCTTGCAACCCTGTTAACTATTTTGAATGAAACGCTTGATTGTTCGATGATCAAGCTTCAGAAGCTTTGCAATTTTAAGAGTGCTGCATCCCTCTGCAAGATATCTCACTATTTTTGACTTTTCTGAGCCTGTCAAGTCCTTCTTTTGACTCATTTTGCCAAAGGAAAGGAAGTTGCCTAATAATTATGCACACCTGATATAGGGTGTTGATGTCATTAGACCACACCCCTTCTCATTACAGAGATGCGCATCACCTAATATGCTTAATTGGTAGTAGGCTTTCGAGCCTATACAGCTTGGAGTAAGACAACATGCATAAAGAGGATGATGTGGTCAAAATACTCATTTGCCTAATAATTCTGCACTCCCTGTATTTGTTTCATTAACAATTTTGAGAGTTTTTAATAAGCAAACTTGGATGTACTTTTAACAAATATAGCCAGTCAGAAACGTGTCTGCATAAGAGTAGTCGTTAAAACACCCCAGGTACAAGAACAAGATTAATGCATTACCAAGTAGGTTCAATGGTCAGTCTGAAGGGAAAATGTGGTGTTTCTATGCATGTTTCTTTTAGAGGACAATAAGATTGTTTCTTTAGAGGACAATAAGATTTAACAAACTAGTTATCAGTACTGGACTGATAGGATTGTACATCTTTGAAGCACTCAGATTCCTTAAAGGCTTATAGGAGAGCAATGTTACTCTGGCATAGAATGGCAATTCATTTAAAATATAACTTTATGCTAGTAAGGTTCATAAAGGTGTATGCTCCTATCAGTCAAGTACTGATAACTAGTTTGTTTAATTCTGTAACAAGCACACAGCACATAAACCCCTATAACTATCTTCTGCCAATTATATAATTTAATATGCAGATAGAATATTGGATTAAAGGGTAGTTGCAAACTTAATACAGAAGTAGTGCCATTTGTTTTCTTTAGACAATAAGATTCAGTCAGCTACAGTTGTCCACTTTAGCACTGTACTCTATAAAAAGGTATTATAATCTACATTTGTATCATAATAGCTAAAACCTCCCTGAATTACTGGTTTTAATTTTATACCTGTTTATTAATTTATAACTCATTATTAGTACAAGTAGGGAAGGTTTTAATATATGATGATAGCTGTATAGTAGTTATATTCGCAATGAAATATTTTTTATTAAGCAATTTATAAATTAGTTTACCCTCTAATTTAATTTAAAACATTTAATGCCAGATTACGAATGGCATGCAAACATTTGCGCACAAGCGATGTTGAGTTTATCGCGGCTGTTTGGGCATGTCAGAAGTAGCTCATTTATACTATAATCATGTTTGTAACGAGTCTGTCGGTGTCGCCATTTGCGCACGCATCCTCAAAGGAATGTTGACTGCGCGAGGCAGCCAAAAGAAGCTGTCTCCAGGTTGATTCCGAAAGTGGCAGGGTCTTTCACAACCCTGCCATTTTCGGAATCCACCTGGATGCAGCGTAGGCAAACGAAGCCTTAAAAAAAAAAACCACATAACCGTTTACAAGAAATTTAACATCTCAGTGATGTTAACGTTGTTTACTCCTTGCATTTTTGTGCTCCACTTGTTATCTGGCGCATAGTTATTCTCATACTGCCAATCTGCTGCTCCAGGACATTACAAAGCTGAGCAACAATCCAAAACATAACATCTTGACTGGCAAACTGAGATGCAACACTTTGCTAAACAATATATCAAAGCCCCCTGCAACAGTCATTGGACTAGTTTTTGAAGATCCCAGGACATCCAGGACATTCTAATATAAAAACAACATGCTTTAATTTATTAGAGTGTGTAAGTCATGCATTACAGAGCCCAGCTTTTCAGGGGTTAAACACATAGGTAAAGTCCCACTCAGACTTTGCAGATTGGACGCGATAAACGGCTGCTCAACCAATCAATAGCTCTTCAATGCATGTAGCTCCTGAGATGGAATTTACCTATGTATTTAATCCCATCTGATTGCAATCATAACTATCAAATTATTTTCCCACAAAATGCACCATTGAAGTCTATGGGGATTTTTAGTTAAATCAATTGATAAGATTTTCTAAAGCATTGTATTCAACACTATAGTAAGCTATGTTCATGTAGTTTTTGCATGGAAATGTCACTATAATAAATTGACTATAGATACCCATCAAGTGTGTAAGCTGGTTCTTCCTCTTTAGTCATTAGTTTTATTACTGTCTGTTCATCAATACCTTTCAACATTTAAGTTGGTATTTTGTTTAGCAAATTTATTACATTTCCTTACCCTTGAGGTATAATCATCCACATATCTCAGTGAACATTGTTTAGCAAAATGCTACAGCCTTTTTGTTTGGAAGCGGCATCATTTCTAAAAGACATCTTTTCACGGATTGCTGCATTAAAATAAACATGCCGTAATAAAAACATAATAATATCATATTGATAAGATACATAGTGCCAGAAGCAACAAAATTAAATGCATAAATTACTTTTAGTGATGAAGACGGTCTAATTTCTGCATCAGGCTTTCTTTTAACTGGCAATATTAACCAACAGTACCATCATTAATACTGAAGATTTCCATATATCAACTGCACTCACTAGTTTTAATATATAATTATTGTCATAATTATTATAAATATTCTATCTTCTAGTTTCATAATAAAAAGTCAGAGATAGATAACCATATAGGGCCAAATTATAATTGGAGCACAAAATATCGCTTCCGCAAAAGCAATATTTGCGCTCCATTTAGAAATACCAGCACACGCAAATGTATGCTGGCATTGCAAGTTAGGTGCAATGCAAACACAACCTCACTTTCGCATTGCATAGAAGCTTTGTGCTCATGAGAGCGCACTTCTATAGGCTCCAATAGGAGCCTCGTTCTCATGCCGTGAGACACGTCATTAGAACTAGCGCAGAAAAAGGGGTAAGTCATGCAGCGATGGGGAGCAATTTTAAATATATACAGTATATATATATATATGTATATGAATATATACATATATATTTATGTGTTAATATGTGTATGTACATATATATTTACAGGGAACACACAGTTCCCATAGACAGAAATGTAAAGGCATGGGTTTTTTTTGCTTTCAAACACCCTACACACGCCAACTTTAGCATCTTATAACTGCCTTATGCAGTAACTTTATTAACCTCTTAAGGACATATGACGGAATTTTTCCGTCATAAAACAATTGAGCAAACTGAAAGCTATGTCCTTAAAGGGTTAAAAGATAAAAATGCTAATATTTTTATTTTTTAATAAAGATTAATACACTGTATTTTAGGGGAAATTGGGGGACAATCGCCATAGAACTAGCTAATGAGCTGTTGTTCGTTCCTGGTAGAGCGCTTCTCTCTTTGTATGCAAATGAATATGACCCTGGGGAAGTCTCCCTATGGGTGATGGGGGAAACCAGACGTGAACTCCTTGCCCAGTGTGCTTAGAGGAATGTGACTGCACCTCACTGACGAGGCCCATAGGAGGCCGAAACGATCGTCTGGGGTTGTCATGTTCCTTGTTCAGAGGAGAATTGCCTGGTATTTCGGGGCTGGACTGACCTTATTTGGCGGGATCAGACTGATATACTTAAGGAAAGCTTTCCTTTGTGAAAAGCACACTGGTCTAAAAGAGGCTGCTTCCGGGTGGTAAATCGCCATAGAACCAGCTAATGAGCTGTTGTTCGTTCCTGGTAGAGCGCTTCTCCCTTTGTATGCAAATTGAGAAAATTAACTAGAGGTCTGACTTATGGTTAGTTTTCTGAGCGCTAATTGCTACCGCAAGCTCACGGTAGCAATTACCAGCCACTTGTATTGGCTGGTTATTTATCGCGCGCTTAATCTAGCCCATAATGTTTCTAAAATCCCCTGGAATTTCTTATTTTTATCTGCACCACTGATTTTAAAGAAACTGTTTGTAAAAAAAAATACTTTGCTTGATTCTTGTCAAGAAATGTAAACATACCTGTGAAAGAAAATTTCTGCAGAACAGCTACTGTTATTGCCTTTACAGACAGGAAACTCCCCGAGCCTTACACAATATAAATAAATACAGCAAATCTGCCATAATGTATTTAGATTGTGGAATCTTCATGCTGGCACTAGACAGCTTTTTGCATTCAAAGGTAGCAGTGTTTATTTCTAAAATAACACATACATTTATATCAATATCTGCTTTCAAAAATATATGTATGGAAATGTCTGGTAATAAACAGTAAAGGTAAGTTTGTAAGTAAGGAATGCTCAGTTTGGTTGCACATTTTATAATTAATAAACTATTTCCCTAAAATAAAGTCTAACATTGCCTATTCCAATCCATCAGCTTTCCCATGCAAAATGGCTTTTTAAAGTGTTTTGGGTTTAAACCCATTCCAATAAATTCAGAAACTTAAAGGGACACTAAAGCCAAATTGTTTTCTTTCATGATTCAGATAGAACATGCAACTTTCTAATTTACTCCTATTATCAATTTTTATTAATTCTCTTGCTATCTTTATTTGAAAAAGCAGGAATCTAAGCTAAGAAGCCGGCCCATTTTTGGTTTAGCACCCTGGATAGCGCTTTATGATTGGTGGATACATTTAGCCACCAATCAGCAAGCACAACCCAGGTGCTGAACCAAAAATGGGCCGGATCCTTAGCTTAGATTCCTGCTTTTTCAAATAAAGATAGCAAGAGAACAAAGAAAAATTGATAATAGGAGTCAATTAGAAAGTTGCTTAAAATTATGTGCTCTATCTGACTCAAGAAGGAAAAAAATTGGGGTTAGTATCCCTTTAACAATAACGCATTTATCATATTTTTGTTGTGCATATGTGTCATATAAACATCTATATCTTGTTTGTGAAAAACATTTTTACAGGATGTTCACATTTTACTACATTATATATATATATATATTACAATACAGAGCATGTGCAAGAGTTACTTGCTCATATACATCTATAAGAGTCTGTCAAAGGAAAGTACGTGTTATTGCTTTTTTATTATGTGTCTGTTACTTATGGAATACTTAAAGGAACATTAAAAACCCACAATTGTCCTTTCATGATTTAGGTAGAATATACAATTTTAAACAACTTTTCAGTTTACTTCTATTATCATCATTCTATTGGTATCATTTGTTGAAGGAGCAGCAATGCACTACTGGTTTCTAACTGAGCCTTTTACCTTCTTTGATGTCCAGCTACTGACAGCATAGATTCAGGTATGGTACTATTTTTGCAGTATTGTTGCTTTGTTAGCTTTATCATGATCCTTAAAAGTGTTTTTAGAGGCAGAGTTCTGTACGTCATTCCATTTCCTAATGTATGGAATAGTTTATGCTGGCTCCCCAAACATTTGGCTAAAATTTACTCTCTTTCCATATTTAAAATGTCTACAGTTAACTATTCACCATTTGCTCCCCAGTTGCATTTCCAAACTGTTTTTTTCTTTCTTTTTTATTAGATATATAACTCGCCTTGTTATGCATTTCCATAGATCCAGTGCCTATTTAACAATGTTGATTATTTATGAGCCCTTGCTGTGAGATGCAATTTGTAATGCTCGCAATTTGATGTGAAGGCCATTATCATGGGGTGACACCAAGTCTCCTCTGCCTATACTGATGCGGGCTGGTCCTGCTTTGCGGCTATTATTCAGCACCTTATTCGTGCATTACATCTTGTTTGAACTATATCCATCCCGTCAGTCTTGAAATGTATAGAAATAAGCTTAAATGTACTAGATATATTACTAATCTTATATGCATCCAGTAATCAATATGTTTTTGTGAATGTATGTTTGTGTTACCCTGCAATACTGAAGCCAGTCTACTTAGTACACTCAGCATTTGATACCTATTATATTTAGTCACCTGCCCTCCTTTTAATTCATAACAAACTTCTAAGTCCCTAAGATACTTACCTTACTTATCTTACTTTTATTACCACCTCCCCACCACCACCACCACCACCATAATAAACCTCCTTTTACAGGAGAGCTAACTACGTGGCTCATCTTTTCTATGCCGCATCTCAACCATAGCTCTTTCCCAACAACACCATATGTCTCTATTCAACAACAACCCTTATTTCTATATATCAGACCCAAGAGGGTCTTACCATGTTACCTTTGGAGCAGATAACTACAGCCTATTGTAAGCATCCCTATGGAAAGATAATTAGCATCGTCGAAAAATCTACAAAACCTGAGGTCATAATTGTGAGATCCAAGAGTGGTCTCTCTTTTTTCCTTTACCTTCCCTCACTTTCAGTTATTTCCCTTATGCTTGGTCCCCAAAGGACCTCCAGTGTTCACTTGTGAAGGTTCCCTTTTATATAGGCATTACATAATAATGCTGTTGTTCTATATGTTTTAATTTATGGCATTTGAAGAAAACTAATTGTATGCCATTTTTGCTACATACTTATGCTATTTGCATGCCTATTTTGTGTACCTCAATAAAAATTTATATTAAAAAAAAAAAGTGTTTTTAGTTTGCAAAGTTGTTCCCTTGTTATGCTTGAGCTATATGTCATATAAAATTTAAAAATTTTAACATTATGGGCCAGATTACAAGTGGAGCGTTAAATATCGCTTGCAAGCAAGCAAAATTAGTGGAAAAAAAGTCCACCATATGTACGAATAAAATAACAACTTTATTAGGGCAAATAGCCCACAGTAAAAAAAAATACAGCACAAAAAGGAACAAGAAATTACGCGTTTCGGCGTTACATTGCCGTAATCATAGATCATGAAATAACACATATGTCATTCAGTATTGAAAAGATTCACAAGGGGCTGATTGTCTGTACAATTAAGAGCATGTTAATTGTTTAATTACCCAATACAGATGTATGAACACTATTCAATAGATATTCAGGCTGAAAAGGATCTGAGCAAGAAGATAGGATATTTAGGTAACAATACAAGTAATACAAAAGTTAATAGGATTACCAAAAAATAGATATTCATGCATTAGGTATATGTCTTGTATTCCTTCTCTATCCGTTTTCTCATAAAATATATAGTGGATTAATTCATTTAAGTATGTATACAAATTTACAATACTGTAGTCACCATCTCATCCATATGATACATAGCAGTAACAAGCTACAAAATGTCAACAGAGATTTTTAAAATATTAATATATATTCTATTTTACATACAGGGATGAAGCAAAACAATGTATATAATCATCTCCAGTTGTTGGGTCATACATAACTAAAGCAAAAATGGTAATAATGATGTCACATAAATGGATATACAACAAATAAACTTTGATTAAATTATATATTTTATATTTTATACTCTCAAGGCACAATGCAGTTAAAAGGAAACATCTACAATTAGCTAACGGCTAGATTACGAGTTTTGCGTTATGAGCAAAAAAGCAGCATTAAGGATAACGCTGCTTTTTCACTACCTCTGCTATTACGAGTCTTGTAGGTACAGCTGTACCGCACACTTTTTTGGCCTTACCGCAAATTAACTTACGCAATTTTAGTAAAGTCTTTTTTCAATGGGACTTCGATAGCGCCAATATTACAAGCTTTTTTTTGGAGGCCAAAAAGTGAGCGGTACAGCCTATCCCGCAAGATTCGTAACGCATTCTAAAGTCAGTAGTTATGAGTTTTACACTACAAATCTGTAGCATAAAACTCATAACTAGTGTTAAAAAGTACACTAACACTCATAAACTACCTATTAACCCCTAAACCGAGGCCCTGCCGCATTGTAAACACTAAAATAAAATTATTAACCCCTAATCTGCCGCTCCAGACATCTGATTGGAACAGCCAATAGAATGCAAGCTCAATCCTATTGGCTGATTGGATCAGCCAAAAGGATTGAAATTCAATCCTATTGGCTGATTGCATCAGCCAATAGGATTTTTTAAACCTTAATTCCGATTGGCTGATAGAATTCTATCAGCTAATCGGAATCTAAGGGACGCCATCTTGGGAGTCGTTGTAAGAAGAGGATGCTCCGCACCGGATGTCTTGAAGATGGACCCGCTCCTCGCTGGATGGATGACGATAGAAGATGCCATCTGGATGAAGACTTCTGCCCGTCTGGAGGACCACTTCTCCCGGCTTGGATGAAGACTTCTCCCGGCTTCGTTGAGGACTTCTTGCCACTTAGTTGAGGACTTCTCCTGGCTTCGTTGACAATGGATGTTGGGTCTTCAAAACTGTAAGTGGATCTTCGGGGGTTAGTGTTAGGTTTTTTAAGGGTTTATTGGGTGGGTTTTAGTTTTAGATTAGGGTTTGGGCAGCAATAGAGCTAAATGCCCTTTTAAGGGCAATGCCCATCCAAATGCCCCTTTCAGGGCAATGGGGAGCTTAGGTTTTTTTAGTTAGGGTTTTATTTGGGGGGTTGGTTGTGTGGGTGGTGGGTTTTACTGTTGGGGGCTGTTTGAATTTTTTTTACAGGCAATGCCCCGCAAAAGGCCCTTTTAAGGGTTATTGGTAGTTTAGGGTTTTTTTTATTTTGGGGGGCTTTTTTTATTTTGATAGGGCTATTATATTAGGTGTAATTAGTTTAAATATCTTGTAATTTGTTTTTTATTTTTTGTAATTTAGTGGGGGGGGGGGTTTGTAGTTTAGGTATTTGTATTTAATTTAGATAATTGTATTTAATTTAGGTAATTTATTTAATTGTAGTGTAAGGTTAGGTGTTAGTGTAAGACAGGGTAGGTTTTATATTACAGGTACATTTGTATTTATTTTAGCTAGGTAAATAATGGGCTGGCATTCCAGGTTAATCGCGATGCGAAGGCGAGATCACGAGAGCTCGCTTCTATAGGCTTCTGTGGGAGCCTTGTTCTGATGCAGTCACAGACCAACTTTAAAGCCCTAAAACTGCCTAGTGCAATTTTTTTTAGATTTTATTTTTTAAATAAAAAACTACAATTCCCTCTATTTTGAAATCTCTGGTTAATTTTCTGAGCGCTAATTGCTACCGCAAGCTCGGCACATTTCAAATTTTTGCCACCCATGGAAAAATTTCTGCAGACGCCCATGTATTGTTTTCATTTTACATCCTTGCTGCTTGTAAATAACCAGCTTTAGTTAGCCAGGAAGCTTGCTAGAGTCACACCCTAAAAAGTTTTTGGGACCTGAAGCCTTTTGGAATTTGAGGTTCAAAGTCAATTTTTGTTACCTTGAACATTTGTAAGTACAAGATTCATGATATATTTTATATATATATATATATATATATATATATATATATATATATATATATATATATATATATATATATATATATATATTTAGATGAAGATGCAGCACTCTCACTATCCAACTGCTATCACCATAGACCAGGGTGCAGAGACATATGCATATGAATCCTGGAAATAAATGCACTCTCTAGCACACTTATTTTATTTAGTGACGTTTCGGGTGTTCACCCTTTCCTCAGACAAAGATACAGTGAAATGTGATATGTATATAAAACTAAAACTACATATGGGCATGGGAATTCATTTCTATTTCATTCCCCTTGCTTTATTTTTTGTCTGTTAGTAAAGGTAAAGGGGCTTTTGTCCTGGATCTGAAAGCTCTGAACAAGTTTTTAAGAATTTATTCTTTCAAAATGGAAGCTATTCTGCCTTTTGTTCAGCAAGGTCAGTTTATGTCCACAATAGATTTAAAGGATGCTTATCTCCGTGTTCCAATTCAAAAGGAAAATTACCAGTTTCTGAAGTTTGTTGCTCTACTATTTGGTCTGGCTACAGTTCCAAGAATTTTCAGAAAAGTTCTGGCTGCCCTATTGTCGGTGATCAGATATCTGCATATTGCAGTGTTCCCCTAACTGGACAACATCTTGGTTCAAGCTCCATCATTTCCTTTAGCTGAATCTCACACCAACATATGGTTGTTGTTTCTTCAACAACATGGTTGGAACATCAATTTACCAAAGAGTTTTTTGGTTCCCCAGACAAGGGTAACTTTTTTAGGTTTTCAAATAGATCCCATGGGTCTTTCTCTAACAGAGCAGATAAGATTAAAATTAGTGTCAGCTTGCCTGGACCTTCAGTCCCTCTTCTTTCAGTCTGTAGATCTTTGTATGGAGGTTTTGGGGCTCATGATTGCAGTGTCAGATTTGTATGCTTTGTTAGAGGTGCAGGGATCAAAAGATTTTTCTGGATCCCAATACAAAACAGTTTTTTACTTGATGGCTGGATAATCAGTTCATTATTATGGGAGCTTCTTTTGCTCATCCTACCTGGACTGTGATCACTACAGATACAAGTCTTTGAAGTTGGGGGAGCTATTTGGGGGTCTCTGAGAACACAGGAAGTTTGGGATCCTTGGGAGGCAAGGTTACCAATCTATGTTCTGGAACTCCATGCTATTTTTAGGGCCATCCAGGCTTGGCCTCTGTTGAAAAGGGAGTCTCAATTCAATTTCCAAACAGACAATGTCAAAGCAGTGGCTTATGTCAACCATCAGGGGGAACTCACATTTCTTTAGCCATGAGGGAAGTAGCGCAAATTCTCTCTTGGGCAGAAATCAATTCCTGTCTAATTTCTGCAATTCATATTTCAGGAGTGAACAACTTGGAAGTAGACTTTCTCAGTCGTCAGTCTCAACAGTACATCCAGGGGAATGGTCTTTTTACGAGGTGTTTAATCATATTGTGGCTCATTGGGGCCTGATATGATGGCTTCTCATTTGCACTTTGCAAGGTCTAGGGATCCTCATGCAGAGTTTTCTCTAGTAGCTCTTTGGTCATTTCAGCTTGCTTATCTGTGTCTCCAAGATAAGCCTAGATAAATCATCACTAATCATGACTGCCCTAGCTTGGCTTTGCAGGATATGGTATACAGATTTGATTCAAATGTCCAGCTGCCCTCCTAGGCCTCTTCCTCTATGGTCAGATCTTCTGTCTTAAGGTTCATTTTTCCATCTGAATCTCAAGTCTCTGAACTTGGTGGCATGGAAATTGAACAGTTAGTCCTTAGAATAGAGGTTTCTCTGATTATTATGTGATTAAAATCTTAAATCAGCTCATAAGCCTGTAACTATGGAAATTTATCATATGGTTTGGAAGGCCTTAATTTCTTGGTTTATAGATTATCGCTTTTCCAGTAGGAGAATTTATACAGTCAAAAGTTTTGAATGATAAATAGGGGCATTGATATGTGCATTTTCAGCTACAAATATAGGGAAATAGCAATAATAAATCTTATAATTAGTGATGTCGCGAACCTAAAAATTTGGGTTTGCGAACGGCGAATGTGAACTTCCGCAAAAGTTTGCGAACGGGCGAACCGGGCGAACCGCCATAGACTTCAATAGGCAGGCGAATTTTAAAACCCACAGGGACTCTTTCTGTCCACAATAGTGATGGAAAAGTTGTTTCAAGGGCACTAACACCTAGACTGTGGCATGCCGGAGGGGGATCCATGGCAAAACTCCCAAGGAAAATTACATAGTTGACGCAGAGTCTGGTTTTAATCCATAAAGGGCATAAATCACCTAACATTCCTAAATTGTTTGGAATAACATGCTTTAAACATTAGGTATGATGTTGTATCGATCAGGTAGTGTAAGGGTTACGCCCGCTTCACAGTGCACATTTTTTAAATGTACACTACTGTTACACCAGATATGAGTGGTGGCACTGGGCAAGTGGGCACAGTATACGCTGTGAGCCTGACACACAAGCTGGCAGGCAGGCAACTGCAATTAGATTACACAGAAAAAAAGAAGAAAAAAAGCAGACTGATGTTCTAGCCCTAAAAAGGGCTTTTTGGGGTGCTGTCCTTACAGCAGAGATCAGATTAGTCCTTCAGGACTGTAGTGGACACTGAATACACTAGCCTAGCTATCGATTTCCCTATTAAATCAGCAGCAGCTACACTGTCCCTCTTCTCACTAAGAATGCAGCTTCCAAATGAATCTAAAATGGATGCTGTCCAGGAGGTGGGAGGGTCTGGGAGGGAGGGTCTGCTGCTGATTGGCTGTAATGTGTATTCTGACTGTGAGGTACAGGGTCAAAGTTTACTCAATTATGACGAATAGGGGGCGGATCGAACATCGCATATGTTCGCCCGCCGAGGCGAATGCGAACATGCTATGTTCGCTGGGAACTATTCGCCGTTGAACTATTCGCAACATCACTACTTATAATATCAGCAGAGAGATTGTGTTTCCTTCTTTGAGTCCTAATCCCAAAACATGCTTCAGAGAGATCTTTTCATAATTTGGATTTTGTTAGAGCATTGCAATATTATATTGATGCTACTAAGGATTTCAGAAAGACTTCTAGCTTGTTTGTTCATTTTCTGGTACTAGAAAAGGTCGGAAAGTTTCTGCTGTTTCTTTGAGTTCTTGGTTAAAACATTTGATTCACAAGACTTACTAGGATTCAGGTCAGCCTCCACTGCAACGGATAACTGCTCATTCTACAAGGACAGTGGCAACTTCTTGTGCTTTCAAGAATGAGGCTTTAATTGATAAAATGTGCAAGGCAGCTACTTGGTTTTCTTTGCATACTTTTACTAAATTCTACTAATTTTATGTTTTTGCTTCTTCTGAGGCAGCCTTGATTTATTTTTTAAGTCCATTAAAAAAAAAAATTAAAAAAAAAATGAAGATTCATTACCTTTTTGTGTTTCTGTGGAGTTGTGGATTTATTTTCCTCAGTGAAAAAAGATGTTTTAAATCTCAGCCTTTATGTTATTACTCGTAGACTCCACAGATTGGGTATTAGTTCCCAGGAGTAACTACCTCTATGAAAGAAAAAATAATTTATTCTTACCTGATAATGGTGTTGAGAGTCCACGAGACCCCACCCTGTATTTTTGTTGAATACATCTTTTTTCCCTGCTCTTATTCCTTTTCCCTACCTCATTTTGCTTGGCTATATGTTAGACTGAGGTAACTGTGACGTAGGGTTTTATAGAGCTCTTGGGGATTGGAAATCTTTGCCAAGTGCCTAGTGTTAAGGAAGAGTAATTCCCAGGAGTAATGGATTGTGGACTCTCACCACCATGAAATAAATTAATTTATAAGGTAAGCATAAATTGTGTTTTTAAGAATACCTTTGCTACACTCCTGTTAGAAGTACACCTCTGCTACACTCCTGTTAGAAGTACACCTCTGCCACACTCCTGTTAGAAGTACACCTCTGCCACACTACTGTTAGAAGTACACCTCTGCCACACTTCTGTTAGAAGCACACTTCTGAAACACTCCTGTTTAAAGCGCACCTCTGCCACAATCCTGTTAGAAGCAATCTTCTGCCACACTCTTATTTTAAGCACACCTCTGCCATATTCCTGTTAGAATTTATCCTCTGCCACACTCTTATTTTAAGCACACCTCTGCCATATTCCTGTTAGAATTTATCCTCTGCCACACTCTTATTTTAAGCACACCTCTGCCATATTCCTGTTAGAATTTATCCTCTGCCACACTCTTATTTTAAGCACACCTCTTCCACACTCCTGTTAGAAGCACACCTCCGCCACATTCCTGTTTTAAGCACACCTCTGTAAAACGTCTGTTTGAAACACACCTCTGCCACACTCCTGTTAGAAGCACACCTCTGCCACATTCTTGTTTTAAGCACACCTCTGCCACACATTTGTAAGAAGCACAGCTCTGTTTGAAGCATACATCTGCACAATATCCTGTTTTAAACATACATTTGTCATACTTGTTTGAAGCACATCTCTCTCATACTCATATTTGAAGCACACCTATGTACACTCCTGTTTGAAGCACACCTCTTCCACACTTCTGTTAGAAGCACACTTCTGCCACACTCCTGTTTGATGCAATCCTCTGCTACACTCTTGTTTTAAGCACACCTTTGCCACACTCTTCTTAGAAGCACACCTCTACCACACTCCTGTTTTAAGCACACCTCTGCCGCCATCCTGTTTTAAGCACACCTCTGTCACACTCCTGTTTGTAACACACCTCTGTCACACTCCTGTTTGTAACACACCTCTATCACTCTCCTGTTTGTAACACACCTCTGCCACACTCTTGTTAGAAGCACACATCTGCCACACTCCTGTTTGTATCACACTTCTGTTTGTAACGCTCTACTACACTCTTGAATGAAGCACAACACTATCACACTCCTGTTTGTAACACACCTCTGCCACAATCTTGTTAGAAGCACACATCTGCCACACTCCTGCTTGTAACACACCTCTATCACACTCCTGTTTGTAACACACCTCTGCCACACTCTTGTTAGAAGCACACATCTGCCACACTCCTGTTTGTATCAAACTTCTGTTTGTAACGCTCCTTTGTAACGTAACTCCTGTTAGAAGCACACCTCTGTCACACTCTTGATTTAAGCACACTGCTTATCACATCTATGGCACAAGAGCCTAGTCCATTTGCAGGAGGAAGCATCTCTTCATCATACCTAAAGGTCCCCATTAGGACCAAGCTTAGCAAAAACTATTATCTCTAGTTGGATAAGTTCAAGCTATTTCAAGAGCTTATAAACAAAGGAATAAACCAGTTCCAGATGGGCTCAGGACACATTCCACAAGGACAGTGCTAACATTATGGACTTTGGAGGCTGATGCTACCTCATCTGAAATCTGTCAGGGTAATGGGGCCGATTTATCATTGGTTTGTCTGACATGATCCACTCAGCGGATCATGTCTGACAGACATCAATGAATGCCGACAGCATACTCTGTCTGCATTTACCATTGTACAAGTAGTTCTTGTCAACTGCTTGTGCAATGCCCCCCCTGCAGATTTGCGGCCAATCGGCCGCTAGCAGGGGTTGTCAATCAACCAGATCGTATACGATCAGGTGGATTGCTGTACGCCGTCTCAGAGCTGGCGGACAAGTTAAGGAGAAGCGATCTTAAGCCTGAAGGCTTGCGCAGACACAGCAGCATTAGGGGCCATTCGGCCCTTAATAAATCAGCCCCATGAGACAATATGATTGGTCATTAACATCACATATCAGAAAATTAGAGTTTGAATTCACATAAATACCTGCTCCAACGGAGCACCCGCACCCTTTGATAAAGCCGGTTTTGGCGAAACGTGTCAGGAGAAAGTGGGGTAGTTAATGGTTATTTGTAGAAGACAGTTTTAAATAGCAAGTCTTTGCTGGTATTTTCAGGGCATCTAGTGCTTTAATATTTTGACTTAACTGAACATGCTGCAGATATGTGCGCGTGAATGTTTATTATCCTAACTTAATTTGCACTAATGCACTCGCCAAGGGAGTTCTGTTTTACTTATCAATATATAAGGATTTTAGCTTGTACTGTGGGTTGCTTATGTGGATACACCACAATATATGGATCAGTGCAGCTTTCTATTGACCATTGCTGTTTAGAGTGAGACTAAACTTACTTGACTATGAGTAGGCTATAGCTATTACACACCCATAGAAACACAGTCATATATTAAGAGAGGCAATTATGAACCTTACTAGCATCTGCTGAGTACTTTAAGCCTTACTTCCAGGCTATAATTATTGTTTAACTCGAAAACTACTTTTTTTTTTTAATTATTTTATTTATAGCCAAATATGTAACACAAAAAATAATATGTCAAAGATGCATGTATTCAATAATAGACCGTTTTACAATAACATATAAGTCTTCCATTTTAAACCTAAATATTCAACTTTAACATCTTTTATATCAGCCAATACCATCAAACAGTGTATTTCCTACAATTCATACATTATTCTAAACATCCAATTTAGTTACATTATTTTGATTTTTTAAACACTATTAAACTTCTAACAAATGATCAGAAAACTACAATAGCAATCTGATATTAATAAAAGACAAAGAAAATAAGAAAAATCTCCTTTAGATTTAATTAACTTCTTTTCTTAACATATCTTGTATCTAATATCCATCTCAACCACACCAAGAAAGAAATAACAAATGCTCATGCCAAAGGGGGGTATTGACTGATACCTTAAGTCTGTCTAGAAGAGATGTTGTCTCCAATACCTTGGATAGTTCTCTGATAATATTAATTGAAGGAAGAGAGGGGAGGAATGGAGATACTCTATCAACTGTAGTTGAACATCTCTATGTTGATCAAGAATAACCTTCTCCCATTTTGCCATAAAGCCTTTTAATTTTTTTTCCTGGAAAATCCAGGGGTCATGTTGGTCTAAAACCATTTGATAC
Source organism: Bombina bombina (assembly GCF_027579735.1). NCBI lineage: Eukaryota > Metazoa > Chordata > Amphibia > Anura > Bombinatoridae > Bombina > Bombina bombina. Next base: position 1,173,837,281 of record NC_069500.1, read on the forward strand.
ATTATGTTATGGACAAATAACGCTATACTTGATGCATTCTTGTCTTTCCATGTCCTAAGTATCATTTGCCTAGTTAATAAAATGGCAGTGTTAATCAGTGGCTTATTTATCATTCCCTTTTCATTAAAAAGGAAAAAAATATGGATGACTTCTAAACGCAACCTTTTTAACAAGTATTTATTTAGCCAAAAATCTGTCTCCACAATCTTTGTATTTTTGGACAATACCAAAAAAGATGCATTAGATCAGTGTTTAACAAATTACATCTAGTACATACATTGGGTCCTTGTCTATTCTAATTTTCCATAGTCTTAGGTGTAAGATATGTTCTGTTTAATAGTTTATAGTGTGATTCTCTTTTTGCTATATCATAAGAACTTTTCTCAACTCTTAAAAAACTTTTTTTTTAAAAATTCATATTTATATTTGGAAACTCAGTTTTCCATAAACTGAATACCTTATCCATTTTCAATTCTGCACCTTTTAGAGCCAAAGCCCTGTATATACCAGTTAAGGAACGGTTACCCATCTGATATCTCTTTATTATAGGTTCTAGCAGACCCATTTTCCATATTTGTCGATCTAAATGAGGTGTCAAACTTCAACTAAGAATAAAGTGTCTAATCTGTAAATATGCAAAAAGTGAAGTTTTATCCAAATTAAATTCTCTTACGAGTAGATCAAATGTTTTAATTTGCATAGTGAGGGGATCAAGGAGTTGTTTACATTCTTTAAATTCTTAGAAGCCCATGTTCTAAATATATGGGAGCTACATCCACTACTGAATTCTGGGTTGCCCCTAATAGGTAAATATTCGGAATATAAAACATTTATCCCTAAATTAGAGCACACTTTACTCCATGCCAATACTATATTATGAATAGTATATTTTAGGGTATGTTTCTTAATGATATTATGATGGTTCAAATGTAGATATGCTTTTAATGAATACGGGCAATTGCTGCTTCTTCTAATTTGTAATTTGTGATGTAGTCTACTTCCATAAGCCAATCTAGTGCTATTTTAGCCATGCAAGACACGTTATAGTTTATAATATTAGGGAGGGCAAATCCTCCAACCTCTTTAGAATCTGTTAATCTTGCTAATGAAATTTGTGGGGGTTTTAGATGACCATAAAAACTTAGACATTTAGAGTTAAATTTTTGTATATCTGATTTTGGGATAAATATATAGGGATATTCTGTAATAAAAAATAAGATCTTTGGAAATAGGCACATTTTTATTAGTGCGATTTTTGCAGATAAAGTAAGTGATATTCTACTCCAATTTTGTAAATTCATATAGCATCTTTTTCCATAGTGGCGCATAGTTAATCTCATACCATTCTTCTGGGTTTTTTGATAGACTTATTCCCAAGTATTTTATAGTTCTTTCTGCCATTTTAAATGGATTGTCCAATAAACTGTCTTTTTGTTTTATCAACCAGAGAATCTCTGACTTTGATGAATTAATCTTATAAACGGATAATTTACTAAATTCCCTGGTAATATTCAAAAGAACTGGTGTATTTTTTTTAATTTCTGATATAAAAAAGTATATCATCTGCATATAATGATAGAGTAATATTTTGTTGACCTATATTCATACCCTCTAACCTATTTCTTGATGTTATCACGAGGGGTTCCAATGCTATATCAAATAATAATGGGGATAGAGGACATCCTTGTCTTGTACCTTTGCTTAAAAGTATTGCCGGGGAAGAGAGGCCATTTATATTAAGCTAAGAAATTGGATTTTTATAAAGAAGACCTATATAATTAGCAAAATGCCCTTCAAGTCTGAATTTTGCCATTGTGATAAATTGATGATCCCACAGAACGGAGTCAAATGCCTTCTCCGCATCTATTGTAATTAGGGCACAATCCTGTTGTCTTTTTAACTCCATTCTGTATGATGCTAAAACATATTCAATAACTGTCATTACCTTTCTAATATTTTTTTGTGCCGTCCTACCTGCAATAAAGCCTGTCTGATCTATATTTATTACTCCTCTTATAATCCCTTTCAGACGTCCTGCTAAAATACCAGCCATGATCTTATAATCGCTATTAAGGAGCGATATTGGTCTATAGGAGTCGATTAACATTGGATCTTTCCCCTTTTTATGTATAAGTATAATATTAGATGTCATAAAAACTTTAGATGGTTCTTTATGTTGTATAAAATAGAGATTAAATAAATGTGTTAATGTAGGGGCAATTGATTCTGCCAATATCTTATAAAGTTCGGCTGGTATTTGATACGGACCGGGTGCTTTTCCCAGGGCTAAATCATTAATTTCTTTTAATGTTTCTTCCAGAGTTATTTCTTTATTCGGGAGTGCTAATTGGCTACTATCTATTTTTGGTATATTCAGATCATGCCAAAACTTCTATTTAGCTTTTTTATAAATTTCTACTGGTAAAAAGATATTTTGATAATATTTGTAAAATTGTGTTAAAATATCTTTTGGGTTATTTTATCTTATTCCATCCACAGAAATAGTCCCAATATAATTATTATTTTTCCTACTCTTAGACAGATTGGCCAGCAATTTAGCTGACTTAAGTGAATATCTACTGAAAGTAACTTTATTTTTAATTTCTTCCTGTGCTCTATTTTGGTCTAAGAATATTTCCCTCTCTAGTTTAGCCTTTTGATATGTTCTCCAGTTATCATTATTTGGGTTTTCAATATACCTTACGTATTTATTTTTAAGTTGATTAGATAGTTGCATATCCCTTTGCTTACTTTTCTTTTTTCTAATTATCATATAGGCTTTTATTTCACCTCTAAGAAATGCTTTTGCAGCATCCTAATAAATTTAATCTCTATCTCGATATTCTCTATTGTACAAATCATATTATTTTTGAGTTAGCCAATTTCTAAATTTAACATTGGAGAACAGATATGTGGGGGAAAAGTTTTTCCCACATTGTCTCTTCCATTTATTCCCCTTCTGGACAACTAACGAGATAAACGCATGTTCTGATATTATTATATCTTTAATATCTGTCATAATATCAATTCTTGAGAGCGAATGATGTGCCTTCGATTCGCACGTAAATTGTCTTTCATCTGGGTGTTGTGTTCTCCAGATGTCTTTAAGCTTTAGACTCTTTGCAAAATGTATTATTATTTCAGCCTCTTTTCTGGATCTAAAATTGCTCCTATCTCTTAGTCTGTCCAGATGGGGAACAAACACTGCATTAAAATCCCCTCAAATGTCATATTAATGAGTTTGGAAAATAATTTATCCCAGAATTCTGGGCAACATTCATTTGGGGCATAGAGATTACATAGGGTATATACATCTTATTAATTTTAACTTCCAGAATCACGTATCTCCCCTCTTCATCTTTATCTTGTGATAAAATCTGATAATCTAATTTTTTATTAAAAACACATGCCACCCTCTCTTCCTTTTTTTTGCTTCTGCGGTGTATACTTCACCAATCCAACCTATGCTTAGTTTTTCAGCCTCCCTATCGTTTAAGTGGGTTTGGCTTCCTTCATATTTTCTAACATTATTATTTTACTATCACAGTTTATTTTGATTTTTGCGGGGTAAATCATTGTTGCTTGGAAACCCTCCTTTATTAGTTGTGTGCACCATGGGGCCATTATCCTTCTTTTATTTAATGTTTCTGCTGAAAAAGCCTGAAATAATAATACTCGCTCTTTATTAATCTCTAGTGGACCCTTTTTCCTGTAGTATGTCATTATTTTCTGTTTATCTTGAAAGTTTAAAAACTTTACTAGAATTGGTCTTTTACCATTTGGTGTATTTCCTTTGTAATTTGAACTCCGTAACCTGTGTACTCTTTCTATTATTAGCCTTGATGTTCCTTCTGGTATTTCGAGCATCTGTGGTAATGTGCAAGTAACGAAATTCAATAAGTCTGTATATTCTGCTATCTCTGGGAGACCTACTATCTTAATATTATTTCTCCTCGATCTATCCTCTATATCATCCATTTGGGCTTGGATGGATAATAGAGTTTTAGTATGTGATTTGACTGTGGATTGTTGTAGATAATGTGTGTCCTCTAGGTCTGATACTCTACTTTCAATCTCTGTTAACCTTTTGGAAATTAATTTAAATTCAGCATTTAATATTGTTAATTCTGCTTTTACTCCTTCAAATTGAGGTACGAATATATCTGAGATTTGTTTAATCAAATTATTAGTATCTATCAGAGTACTTGAACCTATCACAGTTTCTACTGAACTTATCTCTGAACTACCTATGCTGTTTCTTGGTCTCCTATCTTTAGATTAGGCGGCATTGTGTGAGGGTCACTTTTACCAATCCCAAGAAATTTATCCATAAAAAATAGCTGAATAGGGCTTGGATAGTGGACAAAAAGCAAAAACAACAGTGAGAGGACCAATAAATATTGGTCTATGTGAGAAAAAGAGAAAAAAAGAAAAGGTGTCTTTAGTGTAAGGTGTTGTGTATTATAGTCATTTATATAAAAAAGTGTGTAAGACAAAAATAAGAAATAAAAGAGGAGAAAAAAGAAAGATAATGATGAAAGCAATAAAATGATAACAAAATCAGTTGCTGATTTATGTGCAGTAAATTTAAATGATATAAAAAAAACTCTCTGACTAATCTTTAACTAGTAATTTTAAAATAAACTTAGTGCCCTAAAAGTGTAGAAAAGATTAAGCCACATACCACAATCCCAATGTACATTTATCAGCATTTGGGGCTTATCTCCTCAAAGATTTGTTATTGAATGACCATCACTTGGACCTTATTTATCTTAGTTCAGTATTGCAGTACCAAATTTGGCTATGTTTGTGTAACTTTTACCAAACTCTAAAAATAAAGACTTACTACATATAAGCACTAATAATATACTATATAGTCTTGTATAGCTACTTTATAGAGGTACAGTTATGTTGTGTTTTCTATTCTCTTCTTTTTACAACCATATAAACATAGCCATGTACATGACCCCCTCTTATGCAAGCTTTTCTGTCAGTCATTCATATAGGTAGCTATATAACTATAAATCACAGAGATTAGCGTATAATTAGCTCTCCTACATCCTTATGCTATAAAAAATATAATAATTGTGTTAAAAATATAATATTAAATTGTGTTACTAAGCATTACACTATATAGAGAGCAAATATATACTATTTATGACTCCTTACTATATTTCTCTCTTAATTCTTAGGATAGTTGGGCTAACCCCAGATTACACAGGATATATCATACCTCCTAGACTATAAATCTAATTTCCATTTATCCTATTCAGACTTGTTCCTATACCTAACTCTTGTAATAGCTCTTATAATATTGTCTCCTTACTCCTAGGTATAGTGGTAATTTAATATATATCTTCTGCATATAACCTAGAACCTTCACTTGGTAACAATAAGAGTGGAGGGTTATTCCCTCACTTACTTGTCCAAAAATGTTATAATGGTACCACCCCTGTATTCTGTGTTAATTATAACATTATCTCATAGTATAAACATCTTTATGCATGCTACAACCTAGCAAGAAACAAGAATAATAAAACAGCACTTCTTTCTATAAAGATTGTTGTTGTTTTTTTTTTAATTAACAAGACTGTCCCAGTACTATTATACAGCCGCTTGTCAGTTCCGTAAATCCCAATCCAGGCTTCCAAGACCAGCTTTTTAAAAGTTAAATGCAAGTTCAGATTAGGTCAGTTCTTTTATACCCATTTAACATATATTTAGCTCGCTCTATCTCATTTTCTCTTGGCTGAGTTCATCAACTGTATTGAATAGCCAAATGGCGTATTAAAAAAACAGGCCCTCTTATTCTAGAAAGTACTTGTCCCAAGAGAAAAAAAAGAATATCTTAGTCACAGTTTATTTGAAGTAATAAAAACTACATTTATTGCATTGTTAGACACATTTCTTTCAGCAATATATACACATATTACTATAGTAAGTTATCACTACACAGTTCATTATTGTGGCAAACCATATAACTGACCATTACATTTGTTACTATATCTGCAATGACTCAAAGGTGGACTATGGATTAATAGCTACATCCTTAACCTATCCTAGCAGCAATACTGCAAGCCTTCCAGTACATTCCCTAATATCATCCTCCAGCCAAGTAAACTTGTGTTTTTAATGTTTATGTCTGTGTTTATTTTTAATTTTTTAAATAAAAGTTATATTAGCAGGGGGTGTCAATCAGCCCGATCGTATGAGATCGGGCGAATTGATGTCCGCAGCCTCAGAGCAGGTGGACCAGTTAAGGAGCAGCGGTCTTAAGACTGCTGTCTCCGGTGAGCCTGAAGGCTTGCGCGGAAACAGGGCCATCAGTGACCATTCGGCCCTTGATAAATTGGCCCTGTGGTCTTTAATGGCATTAAACTGGTACTGTTGAGAAACTGTAAAAAAAAAAAAAAATCTGTGTTTCAACTACAATGGCGTGGCTTTCTAGAACCTCTGAACTTTTGATTATTGAAGAATATTTAAATTTCAAAATTAATCAAATGCATGAATTTCAGCTAATATATTGTTATAAGAGTTGACTAACCAATATAAACATCTATAACTTACTGTCAATAGTCAACAGTACCACTTATTTTTGGAAGAGTCTCCTCTGCCACTTCATAATTTGTTGTAAAGGGACAGTAAACACCAAAAATGTTATTGTTTAAAAAGATAGATATTTACCATTCCCCAGTTTTGCATAAACAACACTGTTAGAGAAATATACTTAGAGTGCCTAGTATCTAAGCTACTGCAGACTGCCCCCTTATTTCAGTGCTTTTGACACACTTGCATTTAAGGCAATTAGTGCTGACTTAAATAACTACACAGGCATGAGCACAATGTTATCTATATGGAACGCATGAACTAACATCCTCTAGCTGTGTAAAACTGTCAAATGCATTCAGATAAGAGGTGGCCTTCAAGTGTTTAGAAATTAGCATATGAGTTTACCTAGGTTTAGCTTTTAAAGGGACAGTCAAGGCCAAAAAAACTTTTATTTTTCAAATAGGACATGTAATTTTAAACAACTTTCCAATTTACTTTTATCAACAATTTTGCTTTGTTCTCTTGGTATTCTAGTTGAGAGAAAACCTAGCAAGGCTCATATGATAATTTCTAAGCCCTTGAAGGCCGCCTCTTATCACATGCTTTTGTATTTGCTTTTCACAGCAGGGGAGAGTAGTTCAGGTAAACCATATAGATAGCATTGTGATCACGCCTGTGAGTTGTGGCAGACACTGCACTAATTGGCTAAACTGCAAGTCAATAGATAATAACTAAAAGTCATGTGATTAGGGGTGGTCAGAAAGTGCTTAGATATAAGATAGTCACAGCAGTAAAAAGTGTATTAATATAACAATGTTGGTTATGCAAAACTGGGGAATGGGTAATAAAGGGATTATCTATCTTTTTAAACAACAAAAATTCTGGTGTTGACTGTCCCTTTAACTAAGAATAACAAGAGAACAAAGCAAATTTGATGGTAAAAGTAAAATGTTAAGTTGTTTAAAATGACATGCGCTATCTGAAACATGAAAGTTTAATTTTGACTATAATGTCCCTTTAATTACCCCCCCCCCATGTTTTTTTTTTTCTTTCTTTTTGTTACATTGCTGGTGCATTTCTAAGAGTTGCAATTATAGTTTGTCATTATTATTTTTTTCTTTTTCTCACTGTATTTTAGAGTTTATATCTTTGGGGAAGGGTTGTTTTTCTCTTCCAAAAATGTACAAAATATCTGCAGGCCTTGACATACATTTTAATATTAACATTACCATGTCGCTATATAAATATAGTTTTTTGCACATTTCTTTTGTGTTTACTCTTTAGCTTCTTGTAAACATCTCAGTGTTTGTAAATTCTTTTGGAAAACCTAATTAAATATAATTGATAATTTACAGTTTAAGGGTTAATTGTTCATATCATCAAAGCTCTCTGTGATTGGGTAAAGACCTCTAAACTAAAATAGCACAATCAGTAAATGCATAATTAAAAGAGAATGCAAAAGCACTTAGATTGAATTTCAGATGAGTAAAAAATTTCTTTCTGACAAATTTTAAAGTTAGTTATATTTTCCCTCATTCTGCATCATGTGACAGCCATCAGCCAATCACAAAATGCATATACGTATATTCTTTAAATCTTGCAGATGCTCAGTAGGAACTGGTGTCTCAGAAATTGTGCATATAAAAAGATTGTGCACATTTAGATAATTAAAGTGAATTGGAAAGTTGTTTAAAATTGTGTGCTCTGTCTGAATAATTTTGACTTGAGTGTTTTTTTTTTTTAAAGGGACTAAATAAGGATTGTAAAGTACCATGGGTATTCTATGATTAAGCAACCAATTTGATGCAAAACTCTTAAGAACTTTTTAATTTCTCCATATATAGTAAAGTTCAAAATGGATTAATAAAGTTTTATCATTTTTTAAGCTATTGAGTGTGACTGTTCTTAGGTTTTGCTTCATTTTATTTTTACAATAGTATGTCCCTTTCATTATTACTTTTTTTTTTTTTTACAGAATTGAGCTTTCCTGACATAAACTGGGCCAATGAAACTAGTAATACAACTAAGGGATATATATTTTTAAATGTTCTCAAAGATAACTTAATGTCACAATTACTAGAGGAGCCAACTAGGAATAAAGCTATAGGAAATCATTAAAGTAAAGGTCCATTTTGATGAATTAGTGCCCGGTTTTTAATAAACCAATAAAAACAAGGGCACTTTAATTCATCAAAATTGACATTTCACTGTTTTCTTCAAAAACTTACATTTTAATCCTGGCAGCCGATCCAGCCCTTCCTTCCCCCGTCGCAAGCCATCTTTGCGGGTCCAAAATGACGAATCCGGCTTCCTCCAATCACAACATTGCATTTGGCCAAGATTCCCCCGGGGGGGAAGCTGTGATTGGAGGAAGCCTGATTTGCCATTTCTGACATCTGCAGAGGCTTCCAACGGCCAGGGGAATCGCTGAAGCAGCATTCAGGATTAAAAGGTACGCTTTTGAAGAAAACAGTTAAATGTCAATTTTGATGAATTAACGTGCCCTTGTTTTTAATAGGTTTATTAAAAACCGGGCACTAATTCATCAAAATGGACCTTCATTTTAAGTAACATAAATTCGAACAAAGTATTATCTAATAAAAATACAGAGGATAAATGGATAACATGTAAAATGTTGTTAAATAAATATACACATCAACACATACCACATGGTTATAAAAATAAAATAAATAAATCCTTGCCAATGTGGCTAACACAAATGTGTTAAGGGAAATTAGGAAAAAACATAGGGCATTTAAATTATTCAAAGAAAATAGTACAGACTCAACATTCCATATATATATATATATATATATATATATATATATATAGCTATATATATATATATATATATATATATATATATATATATATATATATATATATATATATATATATATATATATATATATATATATATAAGGAATGTTACAAAGCATGCAAAAATCAATCAAATCAGTCAAAATTGAAAATGAAAGATTCATTGCAAAGGATTCTAAGTCAAAGCCTAAAAGGTTTTCTAAGTACAGAAAATGGTAAAAATATACATAAGAAGGAAAATATAGCTTTATTAAAATGTGTGAAGGGTAGAATGACTAACAGTGACAGGTAGAAGGCTGAGCTACTAAACCAGTTATTTTCTTCAGTATACCATTAACATGGTTATCGCTTGAGGATTTCAGGAAAAAAAATGAAAATATTAAGGGAAATAAAACTCCAGGTCCAGATGGAATACACTCAAGGGTTTTACGGGAATTTAGCACTGTTATGTCCTAAGGCAAAGTACCCCAGGGCTGGCGTTAAGCTGATGTGGTGCCACTTTTTAAAAAGGGTTGATTCAGGAAGCTATAGCTCTGTTAGTCTGACATAAATAGTGGGGAAGATACTTGAAGGGATTATATTGCTGAGTATATTCATGTAAACAAGATTATGAATTCAAATCAGCATGGTTTTATGAGAAATAAGTCATGTGAAACTAATCTAATTAGATTCTACGGGGAAGTAGCAATATAGATAATGGGAATCAGTTGATGTGATATACTTGGATTTTGCAAAGGTGTTTGATACAGTGCCAAATGAGAGGTTAATATACAAAATTAATAGAGTGGGAATAGCTGAAAATTTAAGCTCATGGATAAATAACTGGATAAAAATCATGGAGTAACAAGTAGTTGTAAACTAATCATACTCAGATTGGACAAAGGTAATAAAGGGATTCCCCCAGGATTCAGTACAGGGCCCTGTTCTTTTCAATATTTTTATTAATGATTTGGAGCAAGGATTAAATAGCAACATCTCTATTTTTGCAGATGATACAAAGTTGTGTAATGTCATTAGATCAGTTCAGGATGAAATTGCTTTACAAGAGTATTTACAAAAAAATTGAAGAATGGGCAGGTAAATGAGAAAATTAGATTTAATACTGGAAAAGATTCTACATTTTGGAAGTAAAAATAAGCAGACAACCTAAAAATTGCATGCTCTAGGCTGAGCTGGTTCCGGTGGAGGAGGAGCAAAGTATGTGCTGCACCTGCTGCTTGCTCGATACTCCTGTCCCATAGCTTCTTGGCGGTGAATCCTCGTATCTTACCCCATGTTTGGGGCTGCTTTTTTGGACAGATCGAGACATCATCTCGGGAACCTATAACAGTGATGTTACATCTCACTGTTCCGCTCAAATGGGCTACCTGGAGAGACCTGGAACTTAATCTAACGTCTACAACAGATGATTTAAGGGGCTGTAAGGGCTTCTCTTTGATAAATTTTATTCTCTCCTGAAGGGGACAGGAGCAACATTATATTTGTCTTTTTTTTGGGATAAATTACCTCTCCTAACTTCCTCTCAGTAAAAATATATAGGATAAACCACCTGCCCTCTTCTCTCCCCCGTCCGTTAATAACCGTCTCCCCCAAAGAACAGTCATCGGGTAAACGCTGATATATCTCTGCAAACTTTTAACATACCCGAGCTGCCCGCGGCTCCTTTGGCCTGAATGACTCCTGCTTGTCCTCCTCTCCCCCTCCTCCCCCACCGGTGCTGCGTGGGAGGAGGTGAGGTTGTAGCTGTGAGGACATACATAGCCTTTACTTTAGCTTACCTGTCTGTCCTGGCTAAGGTGCCGCCCGCTGAACTCCGGCTTTAATTTCCAATTGCCCTGTGACTCCTGAGGCTTTCCAGACCTGAACGGTACTCATCTTTTTCGCTGCCTGAATTCCCTCCTCCCCCACCGGTGCTGCGTGGGAGGAGGTGAAGCTACACATGTGGGATCAGCCACAAAATCCTTACCCTGCTTACCTGCCTGCTTCTATTGGACCCCGCTGCGCTTGATGAGCTGGCCCTGGTTTGGGCACTGAGTCTGGTCTCTTTGAAGTTGCCTGTTGCTTCCCTGCCTGGACCGCGACTTGCCCGTACTTCAATACCTGCCCCCCCTCCTCCCCCACCGGTGCTGCGTGGGAGGAGGCGAGTTAGCATCGGTGGCGTGCGGTCTGTTTCCTGATGCGTCTGGCTGCTTCAACTGGCTGATACGCCGGGATTTGAGTTGCTGTTGGCCGCCTTGTGCTTGGGCTCCCTGTGCCTTCGCTGACTGATCCTTGGTCCGACTCCCTCTTGGCAGCTGCTTCGCCTCCCCCCCCACCGGTGTTACGTGGGAGGAGGTGAACTCCAGGACAGTGTTTGAGAGGGGGCTAGAGGGCCGATTCAGCAACTATATCTTCCTTGTGTGGCCTCCATGTGCAGGGGAATATAGCTGGAAGCTTGCTTTGTTTTTCTTTTGAACCAGCCTGCAGCACAGCGTGGATAGAAATCACTACAAGGGGGTAGCATGTAAAAAGGTAAGCTCTACAGCTTCTATTTTTTGTGTGATTCAACTTAAAGGTTGCTAAGGACATACTATGTTGGGGTAAAAGACATTATTGAACTGGCTTAAGGAATACATTTAATTGGCATAAAAAATACCTTTTCCCTTCAAAATCCAACACATGGAAAACTGAGCTATTGAACCAAGAACTGAGTTTCCCATTTAAACTGGAGGAAAAGGAGTAGGAGAGGAGTGATAGAGGGGAGAGAGAAGGAGGAAGACGAAGGGGAAGGAAGAAAGGAGAAAAATCACAAAAACACTGATTCAACCTATACCATTACTTGAGGGCTACAATTCTGTTAAAATGATTTGTTAACCCACAAGTATTGCATACTTAACATTTGGCCCAATACATTTTGAGAACACAGGAATGTATGGAGTTAATTTTTGCTGAGTATAAGTAACTGCAAATAATTAATGTTTCACTTTGTATAACTCTATCTTTTTAGAAGGGAAACTGTCTCAAAATATTGCTACTTAATTTCTGTCTTCCTCCCCTTGGAGCAGCCTGCTACTAAAACTAAGGAGAAGGAGGTTTTTTCAGCTTAAATATTCTCCTAGAATCCCTTTACAAATCACCCTAAATCTTTACCTTTAAGAGGGGAGAGGAGGGAGGGGAAGAGGGGAAGGGAAGAAAGAAAGAGAAAAGTAATAGAATTAACTTTAACAGTCAGAATTAAAGTATCACATTAGAGAGGATAAAAGATCACTATAAAACTATTGTACTCCTTAAAAAGGCTTCTAGTCTAGGAGCTTTATAAAACACATCACAAGTTCTAAAATTACACTATACAAGTAGTCTTACCAACTCTGACTGCTATAATTTTTTTTTTTTTTTTTGCTCTTACCCTGGCTACTGACATCCCAGATTAAGAGATAACTGGGACAAAGTGGCTGACTAGGATTAAAAATAGATTCTTTCCTAGTATATGCACTAACATACTTTTACACCTAACACTCTTAAGGCTAGCACACACTGTAGAAACCTGTCATATAGCAAGCAGTCTTATATCTAATTGAACTTACTCTAAAAAAGAACTAAGGGACTATACTATTACATCTTTTCTATAGGCTAAATTATGTTTTTTTTTTTTGTTTTTTTGTTTTACTCTGCCACATAATTGATAATATACTTAAAATTGATACTTAGGTCCAACGGAACTCCTTACGTCTCTGTGGGAGCTCAGGAAGAGGGGAAAGAAGAAAAAAAATAATTTCTTTTTCTCAACCATAAAAACTGCATAGATTTTAAAGATAATTGTAAAAAGACCACTTCATATACATTTTGCAGATTTGGAGGAGGGAAACTAGAGGGGGGAAAGGAAAAGAAAAGAGCTCTTCTGTCTTCCGGGCGTGGCTGCCTGATACACTTAACTCACCCTCCAAATTTTTTTTTATTTTTTTTTCTTCTTTTTTTTTTCTTTCTCACACCTACACCTCACCTTCACATTCACCCCACACTCCCCACCCCCTTCTCCCCCCCCCTTTTTTTGACTGGGTTTCTTCCCCTTAATATAATAAATAAATAAATTTCACTCTATTTCACTTTCTTCACTCATAGTTTATGGATAAATTTTTTCACCCTCACGGTAAAACTTCACCAGCAGCCATGTTGGTTAGGCAGAGAGATAAGAAACATAAATCTGCCTCCGAAGTCCAAGCAGAAATACAGGCACCTCCCTGTGACCCTTTAAATCTGCAGGAACATATTGTTGTACAATCCTTAGTCTCTAAAATCTCTGATGCCCTCACCCCTAAATTTGACTCTTTAAAAAAGGGGCTCAAACAAGACATCGTCTGTCTAACTTCAGAAGTCAAACAATTTGCTGAAAGATTTTCTGAGGTTGAGCAAAGAGTCTCGGATCTTGAAGACTTGGTGTCAACCCAGAATGATAAATTAGAAGCCATATCTTCAGCCCTTATTAAAGCACAAAATAGAGTTGAAGACCTCGAGAATCGCTCAAGGCGCAATAATTTAAGATTAATTGGTCTTCCTGAGGGTAAACAGCCAGAAGATTTTAATAAACTATTTACACATACCCTTCCATGCTTATTACAGATACCCGAGAACTATCCTAAAATAATAATAGAGCGTGCACATAGGATAGGACCAATCTCTTCTGCCAATATTAATAAGAGGCCAAGACCTATCATAGCTAAGTTCCTGAACTACCAGGATAAAATTATGTTTCTACAACAATATCGTAAACATCAACCTCTAATGGTTGAAGGTGCCAAAGTCTTTATTTTTCAGGACTATGCAGCAGAAACGGCACAGAAAAGAAGAGAATTGGCCCCAATGTGTACGAAATTTATACAACAAGGGCTTCGTGCTACTATTATACACCCTGCTAGACTTAGACTAATGATTGACAACACAACACATTTTTTTGATACAGCTCTTGAAGCAGAAAAATTTCACTCTATGAATTCTCCCCCTTAAAAGAAACTAAAAAGTCCAGGCCTTTTCAGGTTAAGGTAACAAACGCCATGGGTAGTACAGTTACTTTTTACTGTACTTGGATGTTCCTCTCCCCCCTTTTTTTTTTTTTTTTTTCTTCTCCTCTTTCTCTTTTTCCCCTTTTATTTTTCTTTTTTTCGTATGGGTTTTTTTTTTCTCCCCTTTTTTTTTTTTTTTATTTATTTATTTTTTTTTAATTTTTTTTATTTTATATAAAAAAAAGCGATGACTGTGGGCCATAAACTTAAAATGACCTCATGGAACATTCGGGGTCTCACCTCTCCGATTAAACGGAAGGCAATACTTCTTCAACTAAAAAAGATTAATACTAATATAGCCTTTCTACAGGAAACACACTTAAAATCTGAAGAAATTTTAAAACTTAAATCCTCCTGGGTTAAAGATGTTTTTTTCTCCTCCACAGTAAAAAGAAAGAGCGGGGTCGCTATCCTCATGGGGAAGAAACTCCTCTATGAGGTTATTCAGGTAGATACGGATCAGGAAGGTAGATATTTAATGCTAAAAATTAAAATTTCAAAAGTGCTGTATACACTCTGTAATGTATATGCCCCAAATGTTTTTAATCTCCCATTTTGGGAAACATTGCAAAACAAGCTTCTCTCATTCTCAGAAGGCTACCTAGTGCTGGCGGGCGACTTTAATATGGCCCCCCAGCATCCCCTCGACAGGCTTAAGCAGAACTATGTTCCAGTCAAAACCAAGAGAGATAACCTAGAGTCTAAATTATTTCTTAAACTTTCCCGCAACTTAAAGCTCTGCGATATATGGAGGATCCAAAATCCGGATCTTAGAGACTTTACATGCCATTCGAAAGCACATAAATCGCTTTCAAGAATCGACTTGTTTCTGATTGATGAAAGATTTTGTAAGTCAAAAGTAACTGCTAAAATTCTACCTATTACTATTTCGGACCATGCCCCGATTACTCTCGAATTTGATTTAATCCCATCAGGGAACAAGAATTCTGGGTTTTTCTTCCCCCGTTATCTAGCAAATTACTTAAAATTTACAAATTGGCTTATTTCTAGATTCCGGGAACATGCAATTTTTAATCAACAACACACTTCTAAACCTGCTTTATTTTGGGAAACCGCGAAGGTGGTCCTTCGTGGGGAAATACTAGCCTATACTATTTTTAGATCTAAGAAAATGAAAAAAAGGGAGAACGAGGCATTAAAGGCTATCACAAATGCATATAACCGTTATATTTTAGTTAAAACACCCGAAAATTGGTCTAGATATAGTGCGGAATTGGCAGAGAGAGACTCTCTTTTGCTCTACAAAAGTACCCAAAGAGATCTTAGGTTGAAGGCTAAATTATACCACTATGGCAACAAAACAGGGAAGCTTTTAGCAAATCTAGTGAAGACTGAAAGAGGCTCATCTATAATAAAAACTATATCATGTGGCAATAAAAGCTTTAACTCCCCCGAAGAAATATCTAGAATATTTGCAGAATATTATGAATCCCTGTATTCTTTTAAAAATTCTAATATCTCACAGCGGGAAAACTTTTGGAATCAAATAATCTTTCCAACATTGACTCCAGACTCGTTGGAAACATTACAATCTCCTTTTACCGAAGCAGAAATTACCACAACGATTTAAAATCTCTCCTCTAATAAAGCACCAGGACCTGATGCACTTCCAAATGAATTTTACAAAATATTAGCTCCTGAGATAATAAAATATTTAACTTCTCTTTTTAATGGCATATATATCTCAGGTAACATTCCAACTAAGGAATTCACTGCATCCTATACAACTCTCATCCTGAAACAGGGGAAAGATCCAGAAAAAAAGGAGTCATACAGACCCATCGCACTCCTGAATACAGACTATAAACTCTTTACATCTATCCTATCAAATAGACTTCAACCTCTGCTTTCCTCTATTATCCATAGTGATCAGGCAGGCTTCCTCTTAAAACGAAATTCAGCTGCTAAGATAAGAGAGGTATTCACGACAATAGAATACCTTAACTTGATGGATGTAGGAGGGACGGGGGGGAGGACACCTCTGATAAAGCAATTATATCCATCGACGCCGAAAAAGCCTTTGATTCGGTACATCATGACCACCTGTGTTTTACGTTACAACAATTTGGCTTTGGAGGTAATTTTCTTTGTTCCTTCAGCAATTTATACAGTAACGCATACACAAGAATCTTAGTTAATGGGGATATGACTCCCGATATAAGATTGAGGAGAGGGACTAGACAGGGGTGTCCTCTCTCCCCTCTTCTGTTCGACCTGGCTATCGAACCACTTGCTATCCAGATTTGCCACCAACTTGAAGGGATTAAAATTAAGGGGAAAGAACTGCAAATTGCACTATATGCAGACGATGTACTGCTTTACATCTCCAATACGGCTAGAAATATTCCAAAACTTCTTGCTATTATAGATCAATTCGGTTCTTTTTCTGGATACAAAGTAAATGTTTTAAAATCAGAGCTCTGCTGGCTCACCCACACTAAATATTATTGTACAAACATTCCATTTACCATAGTCCAAGATGCATTCAGGTATCTCGGCATATGGATATCCTCCAACCCTAACGCTTGGTACGATTTAAATGTCCCTTCGGTACTTAAAAAAGTCAGAGAAGCTTTTAAAAATTGGCAAAAACTCCCCTTATCTTTGTCAGGTCGCATTGCACTTTATAAGATGACTCTCCTTCCTTTTTTTTTTTTTTTTTTTTTTTTGTATATCTTTTTTATTATTTCAAGCACAGAGTACATTACAGGGCATAAGCCATATCAAAGAAATTTCATGGATACAACAGAGAATTTCCAGTCAGTCATGATACAGGACAAGAAAAAAAGAGAAACCCTTCCATTAATTAAAATTAAATAAACATTATTTATACAGTGTATTAAACTTGTCGTGTAATCCTATTTTATAATCTTCATGTACTCTTGTGCTGCAATTCCTACTAAACTTAAAAGTAAAAAAAAAAATGGGGAGAGAAAAAGAATAGGAAGAGAAAGAAAAAGAAAGAGAGAGAGAAGAAAAAAAAAAAAAAAAAAAAAAGGGGCAGCAAAACAGAAAAACGAACAGAGCAAAAGCCCAACAAGGGGAGGGAGGGAAGGAGATCCTGCTTATACCCATTTGCTTCGAATTATATTATTGATACCATGCAAAAGGAAAGATGTTGTTTAGAACTAAAGTTCCAAAAAAATCTGAATTATGGAAGCATTTTGTTAGGGAGTATTGTATATTACTAGGTTGTTCTAAAATTAGAGTTAGCCATTTATCAAAGAAAGCTCGAATCTGACTATCAAGCAGTGCGTTTGTATTTACTAGTTCGAAAGAAATTTGTGATATCATTGCCTGTTTAAAACACTGTGAATGGAGGGGCAGTCTTCTTCTTCCAGCAGCGAAGAATTAAGTTGCGGCCCAGTAAAATTGCTGTATCTACTATTTTATAGGATTTTATAATGGTCTCATCGGTTAAAAAGAAGATTTGATATATATCTAAAGTAATATTCTTTTGTAGGATCTTAGTTAGCCAGTATGAGACTTTATCCCAAAATTGTCGAATTTTAGGGCAGAGCCATATACAGTGTAAAAGATCAGCATTTGATTTCTTACATTTGTCACACTCGGCGCCGGTATTATGCGGCGACCATTTAGCCAGTATTTACGGCGTAATATATGAATTATTGATAATCTTGATATGGGATTCTTTCCAAGAAGTAGGTATTTTAGCCTCTCTTACCCGTCGTATACTAGTTTTGATCTTTTCCAGAGTTATCTCTTGAAAATGGAAGCGCCAAGAGTCGACTAAAGCCTCCAACACCAATTGTCCTTGTTTGGACATTAAAATGTTGTATATCAGTGAAATGGTGTGAATGCTATTTTTGTGTAGGATAATATAATCTTTAAGCTCACCAAATTTAGCGTAGTCTTGACTAATATCTGGAAATCCATTAATAAAATGCCTAACCTGTAAGTAAGCAAAGAAATTATAATTTGGTAAGTTGTATTGATGAGAGATAGTTTCGAACGTTCTAACTTTGCAGTCATCATCGAGTAATTGCGCAACAAAAATCAGACCTTTCTCTTCCCATTTTCTGAAGACATCAGACGTAAGCCCTGGTGGGAACAAGTTATTGCCTCTAATAGGTAAATATGAAGATACGTGGTAGTCTATGTCTAGGGCAATACATAATTTTTGCCAAGCTAGTACCACGTTATGAATTGCCAACACTTTTTTAATATATGGTGGTAACTAGGCCGCTGGGCAGTGAATAATAGCTTTGAGTGAAAGAGGAGTGACCAAGTGGTTTTCAATTTGTTGGTTTGTAAAGTAGTTAGTATCTGTGACCCAATCAACAGCAAAACGTGCCAATATAGCAATATTGTACCACTTTATATCAGGGAGGGCAAATCCTCCAAATTCTAATAGCTGATGGAGTTTTATTCGAGATAAATAATGTCTTTTCCTATTCCAGACAAAGGACAAGCAGTGTTTATAAAATAGCCTTACATCTTTATTAGAGACAAAAAGAGGGAGACTTTGGAGAAAATATATTAATTGTGGGAAGAGGACGGTTTTAATTAACATGATTCTGGCTGAGACAGAGATAGGAAACGAGGTCCATCTATTCATCTTTTCATAAGCCTTCAAAAAAAAGGTAGACAAGTTATCCTTGTACCAGAGCCCAGGATCTTTATGCAAATTAATTCCTAGATATTTTATATTATCTGTGGCCTGGAAAGGATGTTCTTGATAGCTATCTTCCTGTTGCTGAATCCACATAATTTCGGATTTGCTCAGGTTCAGTTTATATCCCGAGAAGGAACTAAATTGTTTTACAATTTTCAATACAAGAGGGATAGTTAGTTTAGTGTTTTGTAAGAAGAGCAATAGATCATCCGCGTATAATGATAACACGATCCGCTGACCTCCAATTTCTATACCTTGGATAGTGTCTCTTAATAGGATTGCCAAAGGTTCTATGGCGATGTTAAATAAAAGAGGCGATAGAGGGCAACCCTGTCTCGTCCCCTTGTAAATCCGAAATCTAGGGGTTGGAATACCATTGACTAATATATACGAAGTAGGGGAATTGTAGATAGATTTAACCAACGAGAGGAAATTTCCGCTAAAGCCAAATTTTCCAAGCGTGGTATATAAGTGATCCCATATTACTGAGTCAAAAGCTTTCTCTGCGTCGGCTGTTAACATTGCATAATCCTGATTTTTACTGTGTTTATCATGCTGTCTATTGAGCCAGAGATGTTCTAAGATAGTGGTAACACGTCTAATATTCCTAATCGAGGATCTTCCTGGCATAAAGCCCGTTTGATCCTCGTGTATTATTTGCCCAATTTCTAGTTTAAGTCTTTTGGCCATTATTGAAGTAAGTAGTTTATAATCTACGTTCAAAAGCGATATAGGCCTATATGAAGCTAGATCCAGGGGGTCTTTATCTTTTTTAAGAATTAATGTAACAGCCGACGCCGAGAAATGCTCAGACATAGGCTTCCCTGCCAAGAAGTAATCGTTAAATAGTTTAGTCAGGATAGGCGTAAGATCCTTTCGCATGATCTTATAGAACTCTGCCGAAAGTTGATCAGGGCCGGGGGCCTTGTTAGTTTTAGTGGAGTCAACTGCCGCGGCTACTTCCTCTTCAGTGATAGGGCTGTTTAATGCTTCCGAAAAAGATGAGGAAATTTTAGGAGTTGTAACCCCACTCCAAAAAGAGTTTTTATTTTCAAAACTGAACTCACTTGGCGCATAGATGTTCTGATAGTATTTATGGAAGACTTCTTTAATTTCTGATGGATCCGTGTATCTTACCTGTCCCTCTCTAATAGCTTCAATTGTGTTAGCTTTTTTCCTAGCTTTATTTAAACTGGCCAAGAACTTGGCTGATCTGCCAAATTGTCCGCTATACTTCGCATTTATTCGAATATCTTCCCGTAAGGTTTTTTCTTTAAAAAAGAGATTGCGCTCTTGTTTCGCCTTCTGATACCTATCCCAGGCAAATTTAGAGTTGTTATTAATGTAGGATTTATAGGCATTACTAAGTTGGTTAGCCAACTGTAGTTCTCGAGCGTTAAATTGCTTTTTCCTTTTCACCATGTACGCCTTGATTTCACCTTTGAGATATGCTTTCGCCGCTTCCCAGTATATCTCAGTTTTCTCTAAGTAGCCTATATTAAATTCTTGATAGTCTCGCCATTTTTTACTCAGCCAATCGGAGAATTTTTTGTCTTGCACCAATTGATTAGGAAAATAGAAATTATTCACTGGGTTGGCCACTGTATTTTTGGTATAAATACCTAGAGAGATAATAGCGTGATCAGATATAACTATATCAGCGATTTGGACATCAACCTCCATCGCTAGCATAGGACTGGAAACCAAAAAGAAATCTATCCTGGAGAGCGCTCTATATGACTTGGATTCACAAGAAAATGTTCTCGAGTCCGGGTGCTTAATGCGCCAGATATCGTGGACTTTTAGACTATTACAAACCTGTCGGAATATCTTAGCCTTAGTACTAGAAAATTTAGAAGTGTTTGGAGTACATCTGTCCAAGAGAGTTGGAATCAAATTAAAATCTCCTACCAAAATTAAATTTTGTCCTATATATTGCGATAAATGCATAGAGATTTGGTTCCAGAACTCTACGTCCACCTGGTTTGGACCATATATATTACAAAAAATATAGTTAGTGTCTCCTATCTCGATCTCAGCCAGCAGCCATCTGTCCTCCTTGTCAAACACATGTTTCAGTAACTTAAAAGACAAATTTTTGTTGAACAATATGGCCACCCCTCTTTTCCTCTTGTTACACGCGGAAGCAATTATATGTCCAACCCATTTTGATTTAAGTTTATTGACTTCTGTAGCTTTCATATGCGTTTCCTGTAAAAAGATCAGGGTTATACCTGCTTAATTGCTTAAGAATCAGCTTCCTTTTAATGGGGGAAGTTATTCCCCCAATATTCCAAGAGACGCACTTAAGCATATCTTCTAATTCCTATAATAAAATCATGTGTGAGGCAATGTGGCAGGAAAAGGGGGGGGGGAAAGAGGAAAGAGAAAAAAAAGAGAAAAAAAAAAAAAAGAAAACCCATAAAATAAAATAATTTGACTATCAATAGACAACATCGCATGAGACCCAACAGTATGTTGACCCTTTAAATAAACTTCCTCCTCATAGCTTAATATTTAAGCCAATGCAAAATTGCCTAGCTTCCTGCTCATTAAGTAGAGTATGCAAAGTATCTTCTTCTTCTATTATTATTCTTGCTGGATAAATTAGCCTAGCCTTATGTCCAGCGTTGATTAGCTTAGTGCAATAGGGCGCCATGACCTTCCTGCTTTGGGAGGTTTCGCTGGAATAATCCTGAAAAATCAAGATTTTGGCCTCCCCTATTTGCACTGAGCCAGCTTTCCTATACAGTCGCAAAAGTGTCATTTTGTCCTGATAATTTTGAAATTTGATCATGATCGCTCTATGGTAAGTCTTTCCATTTATTACTTTCTTGTATGGGCCAATTCTATGTGCTCTTTCTATCAATACGGGAGTGTTATGTTGTTGCAAACCCAAAATCACGGGGAGAGAGATAGAAGAGAAGTGTAGCAGATCAGAAAACTCGCTGGACTCCGGGAGTCCTACTACCTTTAAGTTATTGCGACGGGAACGATCTTCAAGATCTGTTATCCGCCCTTGTAAGAATTTGATTTGTTTAGTCTGTTCTGATAGTTGAGAGGCTTGACCACTTAAAATATCCTCTGTTTCAGATACTCTGTTCTCAACCTCGTTAAGTCTATTAGAGAAATGTCTAATCTCAGTGGTGAGATTAGCCATCTGGGACTGTAACAGTTCAAATTGGGGGAGAAATATTTCTGACAACTGGTTTACTAATGGTTGGATATCAGTATTAGGAGGAGCCTTCTCTTTAACTATTTCGGGTACAATGTCTGATATGCGGTTCTTCTTATCTCTTTGTTTAACTGGCATGTTTGGTGAGTTAAGTTTAGGAGCCGAAAGATATCTGTCCATAAATAATAATCACTTCCTCCCCTGGTGTGCACACAAAAAAAAAAAAAAAAAAGTGCAGTGCAAGGTGAGAGATCAAAAACCCCCACTAATAATACAATAACTTAGTGGAGAGGGTGAAAACTATGAGCGTGGATTCCTCGTGAAGAGAAAAAAAATAAAAAAATCACACAATTAAATTAATAACTTAGTCTAAGACGCCTTTACATGTGAATGCGTTGTTGGCTGAAGCAATAGTTCAGCAAAGTGGACCCAGTGATAAAGTGAATACAATATAGGGGGAGGAAAATCACTCAGATTATTTAGGTGCAGCCATTTGATACACAAACAAGAAAGCTATAATAAAGAAAGAGATATCTCAATAGACGTATCTAACAGAGCCAATATATGATATAGTTATGAATAGTGCTTAAATACCAAGCCGATGGAAGTTTCTGGAAAAAAAAAAAAAAAAAAAAAGGAAAGCACTATACAATCAGTGTTGACTTCCCTTATAAAAATTTTGTATCCTAGTGTATGTCACCCATAGAAATTTGTGTTAGTACCTAGACAATAATATACTCAGGTTCCAAGCAAATACTGGCTGACTGTTTGGCAATAACCTATATGAAATATAGAAAACAGGACAAAAATAGCTGCAATGCCTGAACTTACACAAACTGGTTAGTTATCAGCAAGATATGTACACAGCAGTTATAACAGTGCCGCAGAATTACTTGGTGTAGCCATACGGTTATAGGTTGCCAGTATAATAATGAATTGACAGTAAGCTGCTTAAATGTTAGGTTAGCACCAGAACAGAATACCCATCTCAGAATGACAAGCTTACAATTTACACATTAAGATTTGTGATATCTGTACCAGACTTGTTAAGCAGGGCTAAATTCGGTATAGTGCAAACCATACGCACCAACAGCCTATTTAATATTTTCAAACAAAATTTTAGAGAGTTCTTAGTTGAGAGTTCTTAGTACTTTAGTAGAGTATTTTATGAAAAGTTATGTTCATTAGGTAGCCGACTCAGAAGAATCCCTTCAGCCGCTTTACTCAAAAGTTGTCCTGGTACTAAGATATCTTTTCTAACCATGTCCAAGTAATTTACTGAGTGGGACAAAATGTAGATATTGCTTAATGTTACTAGGTAACAAAATAAGAGCAATGCTAGACGATGATCTGCATTCCACAGGGTATACGAAATAACCTGGTTGTGAGCAGGCGTCCTTACTTATGTGCAGTCAGAGTGTGTTGAGACGCTTTTTAAGCAAGGGAAGGGTTTTACAATTAGCTTAGTTGGTAAAGCCTTACACAGTCACACATATACTTGCGCTTTATGTTCCAGTAGCAGCTTCCAGCGTGATGTGT
The DNA here is from genome assembly GCF_027579735.1 of Bombina bombina. Lineage (NCBI taxonomy): Eukaryota > Metazoa > Chordata > Amphibia > Anura > Bombinatoridae > Bombina > Bombina bombina. Next base: position 1,173,861,057 of record NC_069500.1, read on the forward strand.
TATACCCTTCTTCGTTTCTAAGTAGCAGCACAGGCGAGACCACCCAAGTTCTTTATGTGCAATCTGCTTATCAGTTGTGTTCTAGCAGCAGCGTTACTCAGCCAGGCGCTATCACGACAATTTTCTTTGAAGGACTTTATCCAAGGATCTCCTCTATGTTGACAGCCAGCGTATTTTATGTTGCCGCTTTCCACTGAACACAGGGCACCGTATTTCCCAGTATGCAAGCCTCCAGACGCACACCTAGACCAAGGGGCGGAACACTCACAGCGGGCTCGACGCAGATGAACCTTCTTTCTCCCTTCTAGGTAAGGTATTCTCCTGCATAGCGTAGGTTGTTTTGTTGCAATTTGTTGCGATTACCACCCTCTCACTCATGCGAGACCGGGATTAAACTGGTGTCATAGCTGGTAGCGCTACATAGTAGCATATGGGCCAGTGGACCTTTGCTATCCTCAAATTAGCACAAGAGCTCAGCTCAGTTCGCTGCACAGGAAAGGCCCAGCTAGGCAAAAGTAGTCTCCTGCAGTGCGTCCATTGACGGCTCTAGCAACCGAGCCGATGTACAGCAATTCTTAGGCTTCCTGCCTGGGCTAGAATGGAGTGACCCAGCTCCCTAGGATGCAAGCCGCACCAGCAACGGGAGAAATCAGCATAGGGAGAAAGTTGGCTTGTAGGCTATCGAAGCACCACGCCGGCATTCAGCGTGTTCCACTCTCAGACAGCACCTCCCACCGGAAGCCGATCGTCATTGATCACTCTCCTTCCTAAAATCTTGTACGTACTTCAGAATACATCATTCATCTTAAAAACAAGAGATATTTTATCTTTTAACTCGGCGCTTCACTCCTTTCTGTGGCAAAATAAGAAACCTAGGATCTCTTTATCTAAATTAATGCTTCCTGTTGAGCAGGGAGGACTCTCTCTGCCAGATATCCATTTGTACAATATAGTCTTTCAGGCTAGAGTAGCAATGGATTGGTTAACCAATGCTAACTATGTAACAAGTCTGGAACTTGAAAAAAATATAGCCCACCCATGTTCTTTGATAGCCCTATTACATTGTGATAAAAATATAATTCCACCCATACTAAAGAAAATCAAGTCTGTCTATAATCCAATCCAGATGTGGAAAAAGATATGTTCAATGTTACATATTCAGACTAGAACCTCACAATATTTACCTCTTTTAAATAATCCATACTTTCAAGCTGGTATACAATCTGCTCTCTTCTCTAAATGGGAATCACTAGGCCTCCAGAACATCTCCCAACTACTTGACTTTCAAAACAAATGTATTAAAACTTTCGATTCTCTTAAAAAGGACTTCCATCTTCCTAATAAAAAAAAATTCGCTTATCTGCAAGCACGACATTTTGCTCTCAAATTAGTAAACGACTTTGGATGGGAATGGTCCCTAGGTTTACTTGAGAACTGGATTCTATTAGCCAAGAATGGCTTAACATCCATTTCCTATATATACCAAAGATTGGCCTCTCTTAAAGGCCCAGAAACATTAGAAAATCTGCAGATCAAGTGGACAAATATTCTATCAGAGAATCTAGGAGAGATACCTGTAATTACCTTATCAATTCAAGCAATTGCTCGTGCTACCCTCTCCGCTACGTGGAGAGAGACACACGTTAAATTATTATTTATGACATATTTTTCCCCAGAGAAGGGAACTAAATGCCGAAGTGTTACTTTTAATAAATGTCCAAAATGTTCGTACCCTTCGGCTAATCTCATCCACATGTTCTGGTACTGTCCAAAAATAAGGAATTGTTGTTAATTTACTAGGAATATCTTCACTATTATTATCTCCTTTAAATATAATCTTCCCCCTGGAGGACTTTGGCCTCCCCCGAGATAAACTCAAAATAGTTACTTTGGTAATTCTCACTGTCCGATATTTAATATTGAAGAAGTGGAAATCACGAGCAATACCAAGCATATTAGAGATAAAGAATTGTTTGAAGAAACAATGCATAATAGAACAGCTAGATACCAACCTACAGAATGACCAAGAGGTGAGGAGTTTCTTCTCAAAATGGTCAGGCTTTATTAAAGCTCTGCCCACAAGTGAAATTGAACATTTAATTTATCCCTTTAGAAATACGGAGTTGGTTCTTCCGGGAGTTTGGTAGATCTCTGCAGCTAATCAATGAACAATTAAGGCTCTGACCCTCTCCGCTTATTTAGTTTGGTCCCTTTTTCTTCCCCCCCCCCCTTTTTCTTTCCCTCTTTTTTTTGTTTTTTTTTTGTTGTTGTTTTGCTCTGTGTTCTCTGGATTAAAATATTTAATAGATATTAAGGGGAGGGGGGAAGGGGAGGAAAAGAAAGGGAAAAAAAGAGTATAAAGAAAAAAGGGGTATCAGGTAGACAGGTTTAAGGTGTCATGGTGTGTATCAGATGAGAGTTAAAATCAGAAATGTACTTTATAGTTTAGACCAGGTTCTGTCATTATAAGAACTGATATTGATGTTTTTCTTTTTCTTTTTTGTTTCTTTTTCTCTCATCTCTACATGAAATTATGTTGTAATAAAATTCCTGATGCTTGTCAATAAAAAAAAATAAAAAAAAATAAAAAAAAAAATAAGCAGACAACCTATTATATAAATTGGATAAACAATACAGAGGAAGAAAGGGATTTGAGAGTACTTATAGATAACAAGCTAAAGATAGATGCACAATGCAGGGCAGTGGCTTCTCAGGCTAATAAGAGGAGGAAAGCATAATTCTGTCACTGTATAAACCTCTGGTAAGACCTCACCTTGAGTATGGAGTTCAGTTCCGGGGATCAATCTCTAAAAAATACATTGCAGACTTTGAAAAAGTTCAGAGAAGGGCCACAAAACTAATAAGTGGAATTAATCAATTAAGATATGAGGAGAGGTTAGCCAAACTGGGCCTGTTTTCTTTAGAAAAAAAAGGTGCTTGAGAGGTGGCATGAATGCTATATATATATATATATATATATATATATATATATATATATATATTCTCGACCCATATACAAAGATGGTGGAAGCGGTCACAATTTAAGGCTGGAGGACAGGAGATTTAATCTCCAGCAACGTAAATATTTTTCTCACTCTAAGAGCAATCAAATTGTGGAACTCATTACCTAAGTAGGTAGAAAATGCCAATACCTTAGATACATTTAAAAATGGTTTAGACCATTTTTGACTAGAAACAGAATTCAGGAGTATGATTGCTTGTGTTAAATTGGTCACATTTTTAATGGGATTAATTTAAGATCAACTGGAGCTTTTATTGTAAGTATATTAATATTTGTATACGTTAAAGGGACAGTCAACCATAGAATTGTTATTTTTTTAAAAGATAGTTAATCCCTTTATTACTCATTCCCCAGTTTTGCATAACCAACACAGTTATATTAATGTACTTTTTACCTTTGTGATTACCTTGTATCTAGGAACCTTCTTCCAGCCCCCTGATCACATGACTGTGACTGTTTATTATCTATTGTCTTAAATTTAGCATTGTGTTGTGCTAGATCTTAAATAACTTTCTGTGCCTGAACACAGTGTTATCTATATAGCCCACGTGTACTTTCTGTCTCTTTGTGTTGAAAAGAGATTTAAAAAGAATGTGATAAGAGGCAGCCCTCAAAGGCTTAGAAATTAGCATATGAGCCTACCTATGTTTAGTTTAAACTAAGAATACCAAGAGAAAAAAGCAAATTTGATGATAAAAGTAAATTGGAAAGTCAATTAAAATTAAAAGTCCTATCTGAATAATGAAAGTTTAATTTATACTTGACTGTCCCTTTAAACTCAAAATTATTTGTATGATCTAATGCATGCTCATTACAAGAACAATATTTTTTGTCAAGCAAGGTAGGCAGCAGCCTATGAGTGCTTTTTCTCAGAGGAATTAGGAGTGTATTTCCATAATAAAGGTTAGTTCTGTGGTATGTAAAATTTACTTTCAATTATAGAAAAATCCACAATTGCCCTGGGATATTTAAAGGCTTTCTGTAATCAGACATTGTAAGAAAAAAAAAAAAAACTATAACGCCTATGACATTTTGAAATATATAATATATATAAGTACATATAAATATATAAGTACATATGAAATATATAAGTACATTAAAGTGATGCTTCCTGTGAATACATATTATATACCTCTATTGTATTTACTCAAAGGAAGAGCATATATGAGGCATCCTTGTATTAAATATTATTCTGAAATGATTGTAATCAAGTAAAAATACTAATATATATATATATATATATATATATATATATATATATATATATATATATAACAATGCTGCAGACCTCTATAGAAGACAAGGGGTTAAATAAATGTTTTACTATCTGTCAGAATTTTTTTTTTAAAAACACATCATTCTTGTGGTTGACAAATACTTACTTTGTCTCCTTGGCATAGTGCTGAACTCTCATCAGCCTTAGGCTTTTGGGATCTAATGCACTTCTGAACCCAGTTGGCATTTGCACAATACAACATGGCACCAGACCAGCTGTGTCTCAGCTGAATTAACAGAAATTCATTGCAAATGCTTCATGGTGTTAAAAAATACATTACTGTAGGTTTTTATATTGGAACAAAAATATCAAACACAATGCAATCATTTTATAGTTCTGCTAAACTATAAGATGCCTTACTTCCATGACATTTTTGTTGATGTTTATTTTATGAAATAGCTTCTGATTTATTATTGAATGTGTAAGTTTATATAAATGTGCATTCAACTACTTAACATTTTTATTATATTGACTCAATCCAAGTCCATATGAATTTGCAATGAAACTTGTATACAACACTGTAGCATTTGGCTTTGTATTCTATGGCATTCCAATCCATTAATATACGTAAATAATAATGCTAGGTCATCAACATATCTTGCCTTTAGTTTGTATAAATCAACAAACACATGTGTGTTAATATGACATGAACATCTCCGCTCTAAAAACAAGAAAAGAAAAAAGAAAAAGACTAATAGGAAAGGGTAATTTCTAAAACAAAACAAAACAAAAAGTTAACACACACACACACATCTATCTATTTATCTATCTCTATATATATATTATATTTGTTTTACACACACTACATATAAATAATATATAGAACAGTACATACATAAATCACGCATGCATAAATAGCATAATGATACTTCACAGGGCCCCAGGGCAAAGTTTGTGGCAGAGACCGCTTTATTGCAACAACGCCTCTTTCAAAACACCACTCTCACCTAATAGTCACATTGTATACCTGAGCAATAAAAAATACCATAATACACAGAATCTTTTGGCTGGATGGGTGAGCACTGAATTAGCTTAGACCCCTGTAGATATTCTACTGCATATAAATGTTAATAGGGAAGAGTATGGAACAGAAGAATGTGTTGAGAGAGGGGGAAAGAGATTGAATGTTATAAGGTGACAGAAAAAGGGAAGATTGATTTATAGGAAAGAAAGAGTAGTATCAGGATTATGTAAGCAGAGATGGATCAGATTTGAGAACTGAGACAAGAAAGTAGTGTAACTGTTCAATGTGAGACAGTAAGAAGAAAGTAGTGTAACTGCTAAATGTGAGACTAAGAAGAAAGTAGTGTAACTGCTCAATGTGAGACTAAGAAGAAAGTAGTGTAACTGCTCAATGTGAGACTAAGAAGAAAGTAGTGTAACTGCTCAATGTGAGACTAAGAAGAAAGTAGTGTAACTGCTCAATGTGAGACAGTAAGAAAAAAGAAGTGTAACTGCTCAATGTGAGACAGTAAGAGGAAAGAAGTGTAACTGCTCAATGTGAGACAGTAAGAAGAAAGTAGTGTAACTGCTCAATGTGAGACAGTAAGAAGAAAGTAGTGTAACTGCTCAATGTGAGACTAAGAAGAAAGTAGTGTAACTGCTCAATGTGAGACAGTAAGAAGAAAGTAGTGTAACTGCTAAATGTGAGACTAAGAAGAAAGTAGTGTAACTGCTCAATGTGAGACTAAGAAGAAAGTAGTGTAACTGCTCAATGTGAGACTAAGAAAAAAGAAGTGTAACTGCTCAATGTGAGACAGTAAGAAGAAAGTAGTATAACTGCTCAATGTGAGACAGTAAGAGGAAAGAAGTGTAACTGCTCAATGTGAGACAGTAAGAAGAATGTAGTGTAACTGCTCAATGTGAGACAGTAAGAGGAAAGAAGTGTAACTGCTCAATGTGAGACAGTAAGAAGAAAGTAGTGTAACTGCTCAATGTTAGACAGTAAGAAGAATGTAGTGTAACTGCTCAATGTGAGACAGTAAGAAGAAAGTAGTGTAACTGATCAATGTGAGACAGTAAGAAGAAAGTAGTGTAACTGCTCAATGTGCGCCAGTAAGAAGAAAGTAGTGTAACTGCTCAATGTGAGAAAGTAAGAAGAAAGTAGTGTAACTGCTCAATGTGAGAAAGTAAGAAGAAAGTAGTGTAACTGCTCAATGTGAGAAAGTAAGAAGAAAGTATTATAAGTGCCCAATGTAAGACAGTAAGAAGAAAGTAGTATAACTGCTCAATGTAAGACAGTAAGAAGAAAGTAGTGTGAGGGGTGAGTCAGTGGAGTGGAGGGAAGGAGGACAAGTGCTAGAGACAAAGAGGGAGGGAAAAAACAATAATAGACACCAAATGAACAGGGGTTAGACTCATGGTGAATAAAATAGTGCTTGTTTAATAGATCACTAAAGTTATTATACTGCACTAGCCCTTTAACCATGCCTCTTGAAATATTTTCAGTTTCATAATCCACATTCAATTAAAGTAGATTCTTCATTTTTTTTTATTATAATTGTGTTCCTTTAATTCATTTGCTATTAGCACAAACATCTATTTAAAATAACAAAGCAAAAAACCACATTACTATACAGACAGATTTGCTCTAAGTATCCATACTAGCATGAATATAGGCAAGTATCAATTAGGTGATAGTCTGTATGAGAGGCAAATATTATGAGGTGGAAATAAAATGAGCATGGCATTACCTCAGCTTTACTGAGTCTGCAGACGTGTATTTTTTGTTTTATGTTACTGATTTTACATTGTGTGTGAGGACATGATATGTATTCCTAGATACATACTCAAATAAATCCTCAAAATAATCTTTCCGACAGATAATTGACTTAACTATCTGCACACATAACACCAATAGCTGAAAGTAATAAGTATAATGCAGGTTTGCTTTTCCTGTGAATTGTATTACCATTATGTAAATCACACTGTTTGATATATGGGCATATGGTGCTAACATTTGTGTGAGACTCTCCAAAATACAAACAAAATCATGCAGATAAAATACAAAACACAGTTGACCAGATTTACTGAAACAAGAATTTAAATGTTGTCTGATTGGTTTTGATGGACGACAGAAAAAAAATGTTATTGCTCATATTGAAGGGCCATTTTAGTACAAAAAGGACATCTATAATTCATAGAGCAATTCATTTTACGCTAGTTGCGCTACTAGCCATGGAACTCTATGGTCAAGTTCTCACTGCTGTTGTAAACTGTATAAACTGATGGTAACATAAAGCATCTACATATACTTTAATGGAGCTATTTCTTATTACCTCCAATTTACACAGCAATATAAACTAGTTAGGTGTATTTGTTTATTAACCCTCAAAGAGTCTTTAAACATTTAAATAAAGCTTTTCTCAGGACCTATTGATTAACCATCTGTTTTCTGCTTGGTACTAGCAGTTCTCTGCAGCTCCCAAACATGATTTTATCTGTTTGACTCCTTAGCATGTGTTAAATAGACGAGTAGTGCGAGAATTACTTGTGCTAACAAATTTGATTATTTAATTTTTCCACTACAATGTCCCTTTAATATAAATGTCAGTGTAAACATGCTCTATCCTTAGTGACATATGCAAGATGCTAATAAGAATATTTTAATCTCAACTTATTTTCTCTTGAACTTTATAATGGAAGGGCATTATATTTCCAATTTGTTAGAGTATGTCATTTGTGCATTAGTGTATCTAGCTTGCTAAAGGTTTCACCTCTGCAAATGAGTTAAACACATATGTAAAATCCCACTTGAGAGCATCAAAGCTTTTAGCTCACCAGTAGAACATGACTGATCAGCTAACCAGGAGCAGCAGTCATAGCACCCCAACAAAAGCTGGGTCTGTTCTGCTGGGGAGATGCAAGACTTCCCACTCCTAAAGTGTTCTATTTACCTAGCTGTTTAACTCCTTTGCAGCGGGGTAAACAAATAGTAAGCTTTAGTCAGTAATGAGAAAATGAAATGAGAGGCATAACTAGAACTTACTGGGCCATAGGGCAAAGTCTATGGCAGGACTTCCTCATTTGAATGGCACCCCTTTCACAGCAAAGGTAATGAGCTAATGAGCAATAGCAATTTATATATACACTATATATATATATATATATATATATATATATATATATATATATATATATATATATATATATATATATATATATATATATATATACATACACACAGAAGCACACTCTCAGGATCAGATCAATAACTTGTTAGCTTGTTGTATGGGGATTTACCACCTAAGTGCAGCTTTTTTTAGACCAAAGCGTAAGTTTCCATGTGCAAGCGTTACAAGTCCAATTAGCAAATCCCATCAACAGCTATGCAAATGTAAAGCACTATATTAGACCAAGTCCGGTCTTACTTTCCAGAAAATAAATTTAGATCCTATGCAATATAATAGGCTGTCAAAAAAGTCACCACGATAATGCACCATAACGGGGTGAAGTAGCAGGTCTGACAATTACTATACATCGGAAAACCAATGGTCTACTAGGAGCCAATCAGTCCAGTCATAGGGAAACTGAGAAATCTCATACCTTATTTCTTCTCATAAACCCATTGTTCATGGAATCCCCTCTTTCAGACTCGTCTTCCCAACCTGCAGCACGTCATTGTTTTTTCTGCACCTCATCGTGAATGATGATCCAGCCCGGCCACCCCCAGTGACATCCTTCGGAGTGACTCCAGCCAATAGGATCTCAAGACTGCTCGACAAGCTGGGCAATCCAGGTAGAAAATTTAGAATAAAACCAGTATTTATTAGCAAGTATCCATCAAGTAAAACAATAGAACAAATTGCACTGAAAAAATATTGGTGTGTCAGCTGAACAGGCTGACGCGTTTCGGCTACACTCTGTAGTCTTAGCCTGACATATTAAACTCAAAGTAAAGTTACTATTGGTTGGAAACATTTATGACATCACCTGTGCTTCTCAATTCATATCTATTAAAGGGATAACAGGACCTTTTGATTTAAAGAGTACAATATGATTCCTTAAATAGTTTTTTCCTCTGTTTTAAAAAATATCATATTATATTGGTCACTAGGGACTTATCATACTTAACCATATACCCTTATCATGACTCCAATACTTTCTTTTTAGACCAATAATGCTTTTCACATAGTAGAACTTCCTTGAAGTATATCAGTCTGAGCCTGCCTATTAATGTCAGTCCAGTGTCGAAATACCAGGCAATTCTTCTTTGAAGAAGCAGCACGGCAACCTCAGATGATTGTTTCAACCTTAATTGAACCTCACCAATGAGACGTAGCCATATTCCTCAAAGCACATTGAGCAAGGAGTCCAAGTCTGGTTACCCAGATGTATATACACACACAAACATGTGCACACTAACATGCAATGATATATACACACACAAACACATGCACACATACGCATGAACAAACACATGCACTTACACCCATAAACATATGCACACCACACAAGAGGGACAAACACTACAGCACTAAGAAAAACAATTGCCACTGCAAACTATTTTCTTTCTCTACATTGCTATCTTTCTTTTTTTCTGGTTGTTTTTCAATCCACCATAAGTTTAACATCCTCTAGTGGTGACTAGAAATACTTCAACCCTGTAAACAAGCTGCTCTGAAATCTGATTCTGCTTGAACAGCAGTGGATCCCCTAAAATGACAGGCCTGGTAGCAGAAGAGAACCTGAAACCCCTGTAGTTACGCCTCTATGCTCTAATGAATTACAGCATATCATTTTGGCATTATAATATCCATTTAATAGTTATCCATTTTAGATTTAGTAGTTTACCCTCTCACTGAATATACTAAACTCGCTTGGCTATGGGGATCACTTTATCAATTCACTTACAAGATGAATTGAACATAAATGTTAAACCTAATAAAAAATGTATTTTTAAAGTGTCCACAAATAGATGCATTAGAAAAAGCAAGTTTAATTTTCATTCAATTGAAATGGAGAACCTTTAATGATATTGGAAGCTTCCATCTCAAATCATTCAGCAACATGACAGATACAGCTGAGCTCATCACTTTCAACAGTAAAAATCGAATCACTGTCACTGGTATGTTCCATATTTAGTACCTTTATTTTTTATTAATACAGAGTTCCATGTTGCAGTCCTTCTCAGTCAAACAAATCAATCCCAGAGGCCTAGATTACATTTGTTGATTTGTACTTTTTCATTTATTTGATCTGAACTATTTCATTTTGATTGTGTTCAGAAGTATGACAGATTAATTATAGGGTCATTTTTTTACCAAATGCTAAGTTAAAAAAAAAGTGCTGATGATAAAGAATGAAAATGGTAGATTGTGATTGCGTCAGTATTGAAATCAGCTCATCAGCAATTGTTAACATGTTTATAATTAGCAGTAGATTTTGAGGAAATGCTGTTTTTAAATTCCAGCTTGAGCAGAAGAGACACAGCAGCATAAGGACATAAGGATCTGTTTATTGTTTTTGTTTGTTTTGTTTTACCCCTGGCCTCTTTTAGCATTGGTATCGTAATCTAGTCCAAGATTGTTCGTGTTTGTTACCTTGTTTGCCTATGATCTCTGAAAAATAATGTTATTTTAAAAAATATATATTTATATTTATATAACTATGTTCAACACATTTTCCTACTTGACAAAAATGTAAATGTGAATTTGTATATATGTTTTTTTGTTTTTGACTTCCTGTGTGCTCTTCCTTTTTTACACCAGCTGTCATCTTTTTTTCTAATATTTTATCATAAAATGAAATAAGATTGACTAAAGTTAATTGCCCTAATTTTGCTTAGCCATTTTTAGGACCCTGACAATAATATTCATATTTCTTTCATAGATTATTTTTCTGTTAAATATTTATTGGAGTAATTTAAAATAATTTGTAGTAATGTTTTTTTATGTAAATAATCCCTTTAGACTATATGGAATGAAATTTACATATGTGAACAGAAACTCTTTTTCAAATTTGAGCTGGGGCAGTGTGTCTATATTTTGCATGTGTATATAGTGTATATAGTGGGGCATATTTATCAAGCTCCGTGCGTTATATGTATGCAGCCAAGGGCCGAAGGCATCTACCTTCATATTGTAAGGGAGCAATGATCTTTCTCTCTTTAACATATGAAGACATAACGCCGATACAGACAGTGACATAGACTGTGTCACTGTCTGTATCTGCTGCAAATGTAGGATCGGGACAGTTTAGATATGGACAGTTTAGGGAGCTGTTTGGGATATCAGGGAGGTGGGAGGGTGAGGAGGGACCACTACACTACAAAAACAATTGTTTAATTAATGAATAAAAAAAATAAAAAGGTGGGGCGTAGCCGGGCGCAACCAGGATGGCGGCGTAACTCCAAGCTCCGCTGATGGTACAGCATTAAATGTTTAACTTGCAGATAGGGGCAATCAGCTCGCTAAGCCATCCACATCAATACTGGAGCTCCGTGTGTACAACAGGAGCCATTCTCCGCTACTACTACCAAGGCTGAGGCCTGACCAGGAGCAAAGCCGGCTACCTAGGCAGAGGAGGGCGGATCAAAGATGGAGCAAGTGGGTCATAGACGGAGCAAGGTTGAGAGTCTTCCAGATCGAGTCAACTGGGCCGGGTGGTGAGTGAAATTGAAAGGGCTCCCTATCCTCCTCATACGTAGAATAGGCCACAGCAATCATAACGGCTGATATATAAGGCAGACAGAGGATATATTGTGGGGCACAAGCTATAAAGAAGCACATAGTTAGTACTCATAACATAGTCAGTCAGACAGATAAATCCCCCAACTGACGGTACCGTTCCTGGACAGGCACTATTCTGATATGGTACAAGGATAAAGGGGTAGTGGAAAATTAACACAGTACAGACCATATAGGCCTGAAACAGCACGTGGACCTAATCTTAGAGCGCCTTCCTGCCATACTAATTGTTACCTAGAGTGACAGAGAACAAAGGTACCACCTTTACAAAGAACCTCCTGGGCAACCTATAAAAGAAAGGGCTGGTGGCTCTATAATTACTAACAAACCCCTTGTTTGTGGACTAAGACACACACCCCACACCAGCAATGGTGTCAAAGCAAAAGTCTAAACAGGACAAAGTGAACAAGCCTCACACTGGCAAGAACAACTCAGTCACATCTTACTTTAACACAGCGGATTAAACTTCTCAAAGTGAAAATGTGACTCCTGCAGTTGCCTCCACGCATACAGACATATCTTCAGAGGCCGAACAAAATACACATGATCTAATCCAAGTCCCAGTGGCCATGCTCTCCTCCCTTCCATCTAAGCAAGACATTGCAGACATTGTCCGGGCATGTGTAAGTGTCATGTATACGAGCTCTTACAGCCTTTAGTAACGCTATACACCTTTAAGGGGCGGCACTTACAAATGTCGTATCGGTATAAAGTGCTCCTAAACACTCTTTGCAGCACTTGGTATTGTAGCGCAGCTCTAAGGTGTAACTTCCACTGAGCCCTCTTACTAAGCCTTTAGCAGCACCTACCACAGGCATCCTGAACTTCGATTCTGAAGCCAAACCTCTGACCGGGATTCCATACTGAAACTGAACTTCCGTTGGGACATCACATGCCAAACCACAGACCTCAACCCAGCTTACCGGTAAGACTGTCACAGTCCAGCTCATCTACGGACATTTCATCAAAGGTACTAGCTCTTGATCTAAGATTTATCTGTTTACACTCAGGATCTAACCGCATCAGAATCACACTCTGTAGCAGCCTACTGACTCGAGGGACTCTGCATCCCACAGCACTTCTGAGTGTCTCTGTACTCTGTAGCAGCGCGACTTCCCATGTAAGCTTTTACCTGTTTAGATACTGTAACGCTTATGTATACATTGTTGCTAATGGTGAAGCTAAGTTAACCTCTGCATTAATCTGTTGCCACCTATACTGCAATAGGGGCCTAACAAGTAACACCATATATTAAGGGAGTGAATCTGCTTCTTACGTTAAACTATTTAGTTTCTCATATCTTCACCTACTGATTGGAAGCAGGAGCACTACCACAAAAACAATATTTATAATCTGTATTAACAAACATATGTTAGCAACATATAGCTATCTACAGTTGTGGTTCTATTAGAAGAAACTTAGCAAGCCTGTCTATTCCTTTTCAGGTATACACAGATTCAATCTGGGAATTACATTAGTTTATGACAGTAAAAGAGGAATTGGCAGACTTAAAACAGGATGTCCATGCATTAGTCTTTAGGGTAGAGGCATAAGAAGAAGGCAACAACACCGTGAGAGAGTAATTCCATCAATTACAATTAAGATATGACCACCAACAACATTCCATGGAAATGCTGTATGACAAGGTAGATGACCTGGAAAACAGGAGCCACAGGAAAAACCTGCGTATACAGGGGATTCCTGAATCCGTCCTTGCAAAAGAACTCCCTACCTATTTCCCAACCCTGTTCAATCACTTGAAAGGCACCAATTCTACAGAAACGTCCAAAACCTCCAGACTCAGCTCCTCCAAGAGACATCATTATTAAATTTAAGAATTTCTGCGACAAAAAAGAAATACTGGGCCTTTCAAGGAAGAACCAGCCAATTAGATTCACGGGCACAGTCTTGCAATTTTTTGTGGACCTCTCTCACCATTAGAGGGGAACTTATTACACTAAAATCCCACATTCAAAAATAGCTAAGCAACTTTATAACACTCTTACTTCTAAATTGGCCCAAGCTGAACATGACCATAAACAAGATCCCTCTAATAATCAAATCCTAGTAGATATAAAAACTATCCGTAATCAACTCAATGACTTTCTGTCGATTGAGCAGCGAAAAAAGATTTGCACTCTAAACAACTTTTTTTCTATGAAGGGAATAAGGCGGGCAAGTTTATAGCTTGTGCCCTTTATCAAAAAAGGCTGAAAGCGTAGATACACAACATTAGGTTACCTGACAACACGAAGGTCCAGGCCACCCCTGAGATCTTACAACAATTTCACAACTATTACTCTAATTTATATAACATTAATCGACAAAAAAGATCATATACGGAGGAACATGACCTTCTAGAATACATAGACACTTGTAAACTCCCTCAACTTACTAAGGACCAAATTAGGGATTTAGGCTCCCCGATCACTCCCTCAGAAATTTCCTTGGCTATAAAAAATTTGAATGTAGGGAAGTGCCTTGGTCCTGACAGACTGTCGGTTAGATATTATTAAGCTTTTCAGCCAATTTTACTCCCACATATGCTGCATATGTTTAACCATGCAGCCCATACAGCCCCCTTCCCCGCATCCATGTTGGAGCCTCATATAACGGTTCTCCCCAAATCGGGGAAATCTCATGATTGCACATCCAACTATAGACCCATCTCACTCTTGAATGTAGACGTCAAGATCTACGCAAACATTTTAGCACATCGACTGAATACAGTCCTCCCATCATTAATCAATATGAACCAGGCAGGATTCACCCCGGGTCGTGAGGCCCGGACAACACTACTAAAATAATTACTCTGATGGATTATGCGTCTACACATTAACTCCCCTCTGTGTTCACGTCAATGGATGCAGAACAAGCTTTTAATAGGCTGCAGTGGACTTTCCTTAGACAGACCCTCATACAATTTGGATTCCCGGTTATCTTCTGTTACGGTTGCCTCCAGGCTGGCTGGAAGTTGGACCGTAGAAAAGGATGCTCCTAGCGCTCACCAAAGAATCATCAGCACCATAGTCAGCAATCCCTGTAGTGATATTAGCTGAAGCTGTCCCCTACAAACATGAGTCAAAGCTGCAAGTTAGAGGGACAGAAAATAGGTCTGATGTGCTGGAGCACACAGCCTGCTTTTATTCAGGTTACATGCAAACAGGACACTCTCAGGGGGAGGCATAAAATCCCCCATCACACATTTGATATTAGATAGAGAGACACTCCCTTTGACAGGCCACAACATTTACTTCAGCAGATAACATTACACACAATAAAACAATGCAGTCCACCTTATCAATACTTGTCTGATTAGACAATGGGAAAGTTGATCACTAAACCTAATTAGAGCTAATCCCAGCAGACTTGTATTTAGAATAGGTTTCTTGAAGCTGAACAAAATTTAACTCTTAATGGCACACAATGAAACTGAACCAAGTGGGAGAAAGCCAGGGACAAGTCATTTCACAAGTCTGGGGACATAGTCTTAAAGGGGCATTGTTCATCAAAGTCACAATATGTCCCCAGATGGTTCTTAAAGGGCCACACACACACCCAACAAAAGTCAATATGTCCTCAGAGGCACAATCTTCCAGGGGCCATAGTCATGTGGAAGGAGGCTGGCAAATAGGCTTCTCCAAAATCCAGGGAAGCAGGGCAATTTTCCATTTAAAGGGCCAGTTACAAACAGCAGTTTGTAACATATCTCCCCTTTTGGAGGGAGACTAACCAGGCACCTGACCTTCTGTCGGTCAGTGCCTAAGTTAGTCTCGCAACCCACCCACAAATAAACACTAGCAGCAAAGCAGCCCCCCCACAACAAGTAGCACTGGCCTGTAAGTTCCAGGTTATAGGATGACAGTGTAGCATCCTCTGCCTTCCTGGCGCAGCTGGGCAAATAGCTGATGGTACTTGGGGGGCAGAGGCCAGCGGCACTCTGCCCTGGTGCCAGCGCTTCTGCTGGGGTGAGGGGTTTGCAGGCCAGTCCTGTAACAAGGGGGTCTGTAGGGGAGAGGCCAGCAGCGCTCTGTTCTGATGCCAGCTCTTCTGCTGGGGGAATTGGGGCATAGTCCTGCCCGGTGGCAAAGGGAACGTGGGGGTCAGTGGGGGTTAACATCTCCACTGTTAACCCTGGGCCCAAGTTAGGAGTTAGCTGGGGAGGGGGAGATTGGCTTACCTCCTCCTCCTGATCCTCCGGTGGCCGTTGGGAAGGGAGGTCGATGCTCTCCGCTTCCTGTGGAACATGCTGCGGCTGGGGAGAGAGACCGGTTGTCTCCTCTCCCTGGAAGGCACACTCCGGCTGGGGAGGGAGGTCGATGCTCTCCCCTCCCTGTAGCTGGGTCTGTCGCTGGGGATCTGGGCCACCTGCCCAGCATCCCTGTAGGGCCGGTAGAGAGACTGCGGTCCCATCTCCACCTGCCTGCTGGGGGTCCTCCCAGGACCAGTCTATGAGGCCTGCTGCCTCTGGTATCTCTGGCTGGGGAAGGGGACTGGTTGTCTCTTCCCTCTGCACAGTATACTGCCGCTGGGGAGGGAGGTCGCTGCTCTCCTCTCCCTGTAACTCTGGCTGCCGCTGGGAAGGGAGGTCGTTGCTCTCCGCTCCCTGTGACTCACTTTCTCGCTGGAGACCAGGTGTCCAGACCCTCAAACTCCACAGTTGGCGCTCAAAGGCTCGTGCCGCTTTGTTCTCCGTATCCAATTCCCAGATGATGCGACTGACTACCTCCTGTGCAGGGTCTGGACCATATCGGACTAGCCGCCTCTTTACCTCTGGAACGAAATCCGCGCCCTCATAGCGACGGATCAGGTTGAGGTGCTCTTCACAGGGTTCTGAATAGTGTCTTGTCAGCTCCATGCTGCTGTAGGTAGGGACGCTGCGCAGTGGCTAGCGTTGCCCTCAATAACTCTCCTAAGATACCAGTGCTGTTGTGGTGCTGCTCCTTGCGCTAGGACGCCAATCCCACCGCTGCCGCCAAATGTTACGGTTGCCTCCAGGCTGGCTGGAAGTTGGACCGTAGAAAAGGATGCTCCTAGCGCTCACCAAAGAATCATCAGCACCATAGTCAGCAATCCCTGTAGTGATATTAGCTGAAGCTGTCCCCTACAAACATGAGTCAAAGCTGCAAGTTAGAGGGACAGAAAATAGGTCTGATGTGCTGGAGCACACAGCCTGCTTTTATTCAGGTTACATGCAAACAGGACACTCTCAGGGGGAGGCATAAAATCCCCCATCACACATTTGATATTAGATAGAGAGACACTCCCTTTGACAGGCCACAACATTTACTTCAGCAGATAACATTACACACAATAAAACAATGCAGTCCACCTTATCAATACTTGTCTGATTAGACAATGGGAAAGTTGATCACTAAACCTAATTAGAGCTAATCCCAGCAGACTTGTATTTAGAATAGGTTTCTTGAAGCTGAACAAAATTTAACTCTTAATGGCACACAATGAAACTGAACCAAGTGGGAGAAAGCCAGGGACAAGTCATTTCACAAGTCTGGGGACATAGTCTTAAAGGGGCATTGTTCATCAAAGTCACAATATGTCCCCAGATGGTTCTTAAAGGGCCACACACACACCCAACAAAAGTCAATATGTCCTCAGAGGCACAATCTTCCAGGGGCCATAGTCATGTGGAAGGAGGCTGGCAAATAGGCTTCTCCAAAATCCAGGGAAGCAGGGCAATTTTCCATTTAAAGGGCCAGTTACAAACAGCAGTTTGTAACATCTTCATTGACAAAGTATTTGCTCTTTACAGTCATCCCAGTGCTAAAATTTTATTAAACAGTGACCTTTCCCATTCACTTCCTATATAGAATGGCACCAGACTGGGGTGCCCACTCTCACCGTTGCTGTTTGTGTTGACAATGGAGATTGTAAAGTTACTCTCTATGCGGATTATATATTTTTAACATTATCTACCCCGAATAGTTCTATTCAGTTTCTTATGGAAGAGCTTATACTTTATGGCTCATACTCAAATTTTAAGGTGAATGCGAGTAAATCAGAATTCTTAAGTATAGGTCTCCCCCAAAACGATATCCAAAATATAGTGATGGTCCACAAATTCAAACATCAAAAGATCATTATGAAATACTTAGGGGTCCACTTATCCACATCCACACACCTACTGGCCAAACTTAACTACTCTCTTCTCACTAAAAATATACAGCAGGAGTTACGTTCCTGGCAAAATAAAACCCTCTCTTGGATCGGTAGGATCAACGCAGTTAAGATTTCCATACTGCCAAAGATACTTTATATCCTCCAAGCCCTCCCCATTAATATTCCGGATTCCCAATTATATACACTACAAAAGATAATTAACACTTTTATTTGGCAAAATAAAAGACAGAGAATAGCTAAGCCCACTATGTATCGTACAAAAGAAAACAGTGGCCTAGGGGTTCCGTATTTGCAATATTGCAGATGGGTGGTTTTTCTTACTTGAATAGTCGACTGGTGTAAAAACTCCCAAAGCAAAGATTGGATTTCTTTGGAAAATACATTGCCGGGAGTCTCACAGTTGGGTAGTTGTTGCTGGCTTACTCCCCAGAATAGACAGTTTGACCATAACATTTCCAAATTGACACTGGATACATACAAATTGTGGGATAAACATCTCACAAAAATACCCATTATCTCATCTAATACCTCACCACTGACTCCATTGCTAAATAACCCAAATTTACCATTGCAGTCTATCATCTCTCCGAACCCAGCCACAAACCTACCTGGCGTGGCCCTATGTTATGAAGTCCTGCAGAACAATAAATTAAAATCTAGGTCAGACCTCCTAGAATACCATGGAGGGATATTTCACCATTGGTTCCATTATCAACAACTCACACACTATATCAATAGTCATGCTGAGAGGGAAAGCATATTCAGACCTCTTACAGCCTTCGAGACCTTATGCCATATGAAATCCCCCAAAAGAGGTACATTATCTTTAACATATAAATTACTCCTGACATACCACTCTAGGAAACTTACTACTTATACTAATAAGTGAGAGGAGGAACTACATCATCACATCAAACAAAAGGAATGGCTCCAGATATTCCAAAATATGAACAGGTATACCTCCTCGGTGCCAATACAAGAAATGAATATTAAACTCCAGTGCAGCTGGTACTTCACAAGGTTTAGACTTGCCACAATATTTAAGAATACATCATCAGAGTGCTGGAGGGAATGTGGGAATCAGGGCACGTTTATGCACATATGGTGGCATTGTCCTATCATAGCTCCTTTCTGGTCCAACATCATAGGAGAAATCAGAAAAGTCACAGGGACCATACTACCCCTAGACCCAGTGACAATATTGTTTAAAAAATCCCCAAAGGTCAGATGTAAACTTAGACTCCAATTACTGTATATTATGATCAATAGCGCTAAAAGATTGATACCACAACTCTGAAAACAGACTAGTCCACCCACGATAGAGAAATGGAGAACCTTGGTATCTACCACAATATTATTAGAAAAATATCACTTTGTCATATCCAAAAGACTGGACGATTATCTGTCTATCTCTTTCATATGAGAAGAATATATGTTACTTTAAATACATTAAAAATGTACCCCTACACAGGTAAACCCATAAAATTATTTCATAAGCCGAATCTTATTCTGATTGTGTGTAACCCCATTTAGGAATGTTAGATGAACATCATAATCAGTAATAGAAGGTCTTGTGAAGTTGAAAAACACTGTCTGTTAATGGTTTCCAGAGACTATACATGAATGTACGAACATTGTTCCAAGTTTCCCCTCCCCTTCCTCTCTGTATAATGGATACCCCTATTATGTAATGCTAGTGACAAATATGGTGTATTATATACCTTGTTGTCAAATTTATCACTCAATAAAAACTTTTGGACAAAAAATATATACATTTATAAAAACTGGGTACAAACTGTCTTTCAGTACCTAAGATGGTGTTGATCAGTTTGGAGGGGAAGAGAGAAGAGAGCTGTTTTGGACATTTAAGGTAGCAATAAAGGGGTGGGAGGTGTCACAATGGAGGGTAATACCTACACTACAATAATATAACCATTCACAGCTAACTAATTAACTCCTTTACTGCCAGGAATTTTAGAACTGTGGTGAGTAGCAGCAATTATCGAACTTCAAATTAGCAAAAACCAATGGCAAAGCCATGCATGTCTGCTATTTCTGAACAAAGGGGATTTTACAACTATTTGTGTTATGACTGCAGAAGCGGTATGTAAATAATTTTATATAATATTTTTTTTTATATGATCGTAATTAATCAATACTTTGTTTTTTCTAAAAGCAAATAGAAAGTTTTGATAGGTAAATAAAAAAATAAGGCTCTATTTCATATTAAATGGAGTGATAGCTACAAAACTCTCCGGTATTTTGAGCTAGATATTCTCTGTGATGGGGTTGAAATGTTAAAGGGACAGTTTACTCAAAAAATGTCTCCCCTTTAATTTGTTCCCAATGATCCACTTTACCTGCTGGAGTGTATTAAATTGTTTACAAGTATTTCTATTACCCTTATATTTGCATTTGAAATAGTTGATTTAGCCTGTGGTATCCCCACCTATTCTGAAAGTTTTTGGCCTCAAGGCCAAGCTGTGTAAACACAGCCAGTAAAATAAATTACACTCCCAGTGGGTTATAGAAGAGATAAGGTAATAAAATGTTAATTTTCCATTGTTCTCTCCAAGTTTTGGTGATTGGTTTATGAGCAGATATAAGATAAATAATTTTGTATAAGTACACAATGTAATGAAGTAATGAGCTCTGATTATATCTACAAGCTCAACCCATTTTATTAGGTTGTGGCTTCAAAACACAAAATCAGCTACTTCGTATACACAAATAAACCTTAAAAAGCAAATTCTCATACATTTTATACTCTGCAGCTGGTTAAAAAGTAATTAGAAACACATTAAGGGAGAAACAATTTTACCGTATACTGTCCCTTTAAGACTTGGCTGATATGTTATTCTATAGACAGGAACAAAGAAGTAAAGGAAATTCGATACAACTTGGTGCTTCTTCCAAAACTTGATATTTATTGCGGTTAAAACAGCAACTCCAAACAAAACACACCAGCAGTATACACAGGTACAGGATGGTGGTCACTAATTCTGACGCGTTTCGGCTTCCCACGCCGTAGTCATAGCATGTTTAGTGACCATCAGTCCCGGCTTTAAAAAGTTGTTGCTTGTATCCCATTGGTTAAGATCACAAACACACCTCCTGTACAATAGACTTCAATTACGCCTCTTTACTGGGGATAAGTAGCAACAATGACAATTAGAGTAATTTGTGAATATCTAGATATAGTAAATGTTGTATACATTGACAGAGGCAAATGACATAAAGTAAAATGAATATGCATGCATACTTATATCATACAATCTGGGACAGCATTAACGTTGAAACATTACAGAGCATATTTGTAGCAAGATATTGAATGTTAAATAAATTTATAACATATGAATATATGAACATATACTTTTCCAATAAGTGCTAATGCTACATGTGTATCTTAATGATTTGCTTGATCCAAATAAATTTCCCCTCAGAGGCATACATGGGGTAAATGGAGAACAGGTGGTATTAGATAAGGTAAAATAAGGAAACATAAGATAAAATAAGAAAAATAATAAAGAATACTGGTAAGATACAGAAAATAAAATAAATTAAAATAAAGAAGATAAAGGGAGAGGACAGAGGCACTGTACTTAGTGCCAAAAATTTATGAGATCAAACTCACTGTTGAGCCCATGAGGTTTCCTGGTTTTTAACTTTAATATCCAAAAGACTTCTTCCCTAGCTAGTAGTGAGTCCCTGTCACCTCCTCTATGGGGGGGTAAGACATGCTTCACTATAGTCCACTGTAGGAATTCAGTGTTTTTGTTGTGAACCATTGAAAAGTGATTTATTAGAGGAGTGGTAAGGGTGCCTAATTTGATGTTATTAACATGTTCACGTATTCTAGACCTGACTTTCCGTGAGGTCATACCCACATATTGTAAATTACATTGTCTGCATGTGAGGAGGTAAATCACGTAGGTGGCCCTGCAATTGAAACATCTGTCATTTTCAAAGGTTTCTCCAGTTTTTGAGCTGGTAAAACCATTACCTGGGGATAGATGGTAACATGCTATACAGTCTGTATAGTGGCATCTAAAGACTCCCTTTGTGCTTAACCATGAACTGGGGGCGTCTCTATTCTTTGTTCTAATTAAGGTAGGTGCAACCATGTTGCCTATCGTTATGCCACGTCTGAAGGCAAAACGACAGCCCTTTCTGACCCAATTTATTAGCTCCTCATCAGCTTGGAGTAGGGGGAAGTGTTTGGACACTATACTACAGATCTCATCATATTGGTCACTATTGGTTTCTCTAGAAACTACCATAAAAAAATGCTATTAGGTATTAAAAAAGAAGTCAGTAAAAGAAATAGAGATACCCTATTAGGGCCAAACAAACAATCTAATAAAAACAATGACTGGAATAAGGGAACACAAGACAGGACCACTTTTATGACAACCTATAGTGACCAATATGATGAGATCTGTAGTATAGTGTCCAAACACTTCCCCCTACTCCAAGCTGATGAGGGGCTAATAAATGTGGTCAGAAAGGGCTGTCGTTTTGCCTTCAGACGTGGCATAATGATAGGCAACATGGTTGCACCTACCTTAATTAGAACAAAGAATAGAGACGCTCCCAGTTCATGGTTAAGCACAAAGGGAGTCTTTAGATGCCACTATACAAACTGTATAGCATGTTACCATCTATCCCCAGGTAATGGTTTTACCAGCACAAAAACTGACGAGGCTCCTAAGGACAGATTGGTATCAGAGAAGGATCAAGGCATCTAAACACTGGAGTGTGACAGAGACACCCTTTTTGAATTTGACCTGGACCCTCTCTCTTTCCCTATATTGGGATACAGGCTTGTTATTATTTTTATCCTGTGTTTTTAACCGTTGTGTGCAAAATAAAACTTAAAACGTCTACCTTCATGTGAGTTTGCGCTCTGTTCTTTTTGCTAATAGATTACAATTGGAGTGCTAATTTACTGCGCTCCCACAAATGGGCACATTTGTCCATTGTGTAATAATTAACCAGCCATTACAAGTGACTCTTAATTGCAACTGCAAGCTCGCGGTAGCAATTAGTGCTCTGAACATTAACCAGAGATTAGAGTGCAAGGTTTTATGTGTATTGTGTTAATAATTTTCCTATGGGCCTGTCACCCAGACAGCTCAGGGGTTACAGCTGTTTGTCAGTATTCAGGGCTCTGGAGTTTATTGTGACTTCAGATGTGTACCCTGTCCAGTCTGAGAGTGCGGTTCATTCCAGGAATATTACAAATGCGGCAGCCTGTGACACCCTGGGAGGTTCCAAGTTGGTTTGTTTGATAGCATGCATTGTGTGTATGCAAGTTAGGGTCCCAGAAGGGGAGAGACCTTAACATGGTCCTGGGCTTAAACTGTTTGGCGCCAAATGCAACTGACTCCCATTTTTGCTTTTTAACATTGCTGTGTGCCTGCTGGTGAGTGCCAGGTGTTCTGTATATATATATATATATATATATATATATATATATATATATATATATATATATATATATATATATATATATATATATATATATATATATATATATATATATATATACATATAAATGTGTATATATATATATATATATATATATATATACACACAGACGCATACACACACAGTATACACATATATAAATGCACATACACAGATATACACACATGCATTTTAATTTGCATACTCTTCACCATCTGACCTATTATAGATATAACTTAGGAAATGTTTAATATGTTTAGCAGGTACAGCAGTCCAATATCAAAGGCAAAATAACAAATTCATTTTAATTTCATATGTGATTTATGTATTTCATCAAGTGATTATGTAGCTGTTATTTCCTGATCTGTGTTTAGAAAAAAAATCTAATTTATTATTCCATTTATGTTAAATGAAGGGGGGAAAAAAATCTTTCTCGGGAATAAATCATATCAATACTTTTACATTTGCATATAATAGTTTTGTTTATTTAGTTTCTGGAAGGCAAATTATAGCATAGTATTGCTTTCCTAACATTAATAGAAAAACATAAGAGAAAAGAATATGTTTAATATTTAGTAAATGGTTTAGTATGACCTTTTTCTTTATGTTTTATTTATGCGGCTAATGGAATATAACAACAATTTTGGTAATTCGCTTATGAACCATTTTTTTCCACAAACGATACATTATCAGTAAAGTAATGTAAAGGCCTGTTCTGTAAGGAATGCTGCATTTGTCCAATTCATTCAAAAGCATATTGCAAATGCCCTTTAACAGGGCAGAGCAATATTACATAAATCAACTTCTATAAAAAATTAACATGACATCAAATATTTATAAATATTAATGTGTATGTTAATATAACGATAGCTGTAACAAACAATTATAACCTTGCCAAGATTCCTAGGACAGGCAGTGCTAATAATCATATCCATTATCTCTTGAGGAATGTACAATTCAGAACAGAAGAAAGTTTGCTTTTTACTTTTTATATATTAGATATCCTGTTGTGTAGGCTTCGGGAATAGCAGTAGATTTACATCTATATTTGTTACAATATGTTTTTGTTTTTTGAATATTAAAGTGTAAGGGTACAGAGAAGTCATTTTTGCAAACACATCAGGTTTTGGGGTGGTGCCCGGTGACATTCCTGAACATACTGGAGATTTATTGCAGACAAACTTTCTTATAAAGATTTAAAAAAAGTACATCCTCTGCATATTTTTAATAAGCAATCTACTGGTTATCCCATCATTGTTATGCTCAAATGTACATACTGTCATACTGTATAATTTTATTGCTGCTTAAATTTTGCTTTGATGGTGACATATATACTGTAGGTGAAATATTATAAATAGATATTGGGAAGCTTTTGCTCAATTTGTGGTTAGGTTATTAACACTTGAATAAGTTCTGCAATATCTGTTTTTTTGCACAGGAACTAATTTTAGGGATATTGTAAATACTGTGTCCTTCATATACTTGATCTAAACAAAGACATTTCAATATTACATTTTTTTAAGTGCATGTTGTTGTCCTGAATAAATCAATGCTTTCTTATAAGGCTTACAGAAGTTTGTTCC
Source organism: Bombina bombina (assembly GCF_027579735.1). Lineage (NCBI taxonomy): Eukaryota > Metazoa > Chordata > Amphibia > Anura > Bombinatoridae > Bombina > Bombina bombina. The sequence goes on from NC_069500.1 coordinate 1,173,886,236, forward strand.
CTTCTGTCTTCTACTGTGGGCCCATATCAACTAATAAGCATTACTATGAATAATACACAGCTGATACTACAGTAGTAGTTTTACCAGCTTATTTTTTTAAATAAAAATTAGGTAACAATATATATATAATAATATATATGCTTAACCTCTGCAAAAAGGATAGTTATAGTCAGCTCCAGACAAACAATTAAATCTACTGAGCCAAGAAGGAGAGGCATATGCGTTCAGCTCAGGATCAGCAGTGTATTGTTATAGATAGTAAACACATTGGGCCTAATTACAAGTGGAGTGCTAAATATCGCTTATGAGCAAGCGATATTAGCACTCCACTTTGTAATAACAGCGCACGATAATACACATAAAACCTGGCACTCGCCAGCAGGTACACAGCAATGTTTATGTCTATGAATAAGGCCAGGGGGCCGAAACGCGTAAGTCATTACTAGGATTAAGCTGAGATTGATGTTTGGATTTTAAGCTTTTTGTACCAATAAAAACAACCTTTAATTCAAAGCGCAATTTGTTTTGACTCACTGGTGTTCTATGGTTTTTGCACACAGCAATGTTTAAAAGCAAAATTGGAAAGTTTTCATTTGTGCCATACGATTTAAGCCCAGGACCACATCAAGGCCTCTCCCCTCCTTGGACCCTAACTTGCGCACACACACAATACATGCTATCAAACAAACCAACTAGGAACCTCTCAGGGTAACACTGGCTTCTGTAATTTCCCTGAGGCAACTCAGAGGTTAAGTCCCCGGGTTGCTGGGATATGTACAGCTGTCTATCGGTATTCAGGGCTTTTGGAGTTTACATTGACTTAGGATGTGTAAATATATTTATTTATTATTACTGATTCTATATCCCAGAATTATGCTACAGCTATGAAGAGAGACATTTAGAACCAGGTTTGACTGCTATAAATTAATGTTGATGAAAACTTGACCTTTTTCAAAATGAATTCACATACACTGGTGTAGGACATTAATGATACAACAGGGATTATTTATCAGAAATTCCCAGATGTAAAACTGTTTCAAAATAACAGTATCAGGTTATTGAAGGAAAAAAATCACAAAACTATCAAGAAGGATATGTATCTATTTGATAAATCTCTTGTAGCAGCAGAGTTTTGATAAATAGTGTTTGATATATTAATCTTTCTCTCTAGTCACATTTTTGTAAGTCATTTAACAATTTCCCGTATTCTGTATATTTGTTTTATAAGTGAAAATATTGAAAGATTAAAATAAGACTGTAATTTTGCTCAGCAGTCTCCAGTAACGATCCTCAAGTGATGCTCTCATACTAGATTTCATGGCTATACCTTAGATCAGTGATTTTCAACTCTACTGCTCAGGGCACACTAAAGGGGCAGATTTTTATAATAGTTTAATGTGAGCACAGATTAAATTAGATGAAGAGTGAGAGAACTTGTTAGTAGCAATGGTATCTGACTAGCTGATTATTTCACCTGTGTTCTATTTAAAAGGGACACTCAAGTCAAAATAAAATTTTATGAATCAGAAAGAGCATGGTATTTTAAGACACTTTCTAATTTAATTCCATTATCACATTTTGAAGTCTTTTTATATTCACACTTCTGGAGGCAAATATCCTACTGAGCATGTGCATAAGTTCACATAGTATAAGTATACTAGTCTGGGATTGGCTGATGTCTGTCACATGATACATCAGCCAAACTGTTTTGTGGACCCAGTACATACTTGAAAACAAGAGAAATCTCAATGTATCCTTCCTGGTAAAATATTTTATAAATAAATAAATATTACAAGGGGCCAGAAAATGGAAGAAAAAAAAATAATTTGTCAGAAAAAAAACTACTGCTTATTTGAAATTCAGAGGAGGTGTTAAATTGTTGTCTTTTTATTATGCACTTGTTAAGTATGCAATTCTACTGCATTGAGTGGTCTGACTTAGATCACAGGCAAGTGACTTATCCACTGATTATCCCACCTGTGATGCTTTAAGGTAGAAAAGGTAGAGCTCAACATTCTGCCCAGTAGATTTCCCATCTCCCTCTTAGTCAGTAGTGATAGTAGAAGCTCAAATTAAAGGGAGAGGAAAGTAAAAAATGAAACCTGCACGATTCAGTTAGAGCATGTAATTCTAAGAAACTTTTACATTTGCTTCTATTTCAAAATGTACTTGTTCTCTTGGTACTTATTGTTGAAAATAATATGTACATATCCTACACTAGTGTGAACTAGCTGGTGATTGGTGCCTGCACACATTTTTCTCTTGAGATTGGCTGACTAGATGTGTTCAGCTAGCTCTCAGTAGTGAATTGATGCTCCTATAGCAAAGGATATAAAGGGAATGAAGCAAATTTGATAATAGAAGTAAATTGGAAAATTGTTGAACAACTTAATGACCAGCGACATACCCTGGTCTTTCTATGTGGGTTGCTTTTTTTATAGCCCGTCTCATCGACAGCGAGAGCCACGCTATTATAAGAAAGCAATCCCTTAACAGCCAGCAACGTACAGGGTACTTTGTGGTCATTGAGGGGTTAAAATGTATGCTCTATCTGTATCTTGAAAGAAAAATAAATAAATCATGTGTTTTGTAGAATAAGATTAAAAATCACTAAATTGGTTCAAATTCATAACGGTAATTCAGGCCAAGAATATTGGTCCCTTTGTTAAATAAAAAAATAGTTAATGTATAAGTTCATATTTTCTTGTCTGTCACATGCATATCACGATACTCTTCTCAAAATTTAGACCTCATTTCAAAAATGATGATTATTACCCCTGCTATAGAGGGCTTACCTAAAAAGCAGGGTTGTCTCAGGGCCGAACTGAGAATAAAAAGAAGCCCTGGAAAATATGAAGACCAGCCTTATTTTCTTTTGAGTCAGCAGAATGCACATGCCCCATTTTCTTTATAAAAGGGGATAACTGGGATTCTCCTTCCGCCAATATTTTTTCAGAATTAAATTATATTAGTTTGTATTAAAAAAGTGGCAGATTGTTTTTATATATAAAACCTACAACCCAACTGCATCCATTTATTTAACCCTTTAAATTGCAGATTTCTAGCCCCAGCTGCTACAGCCAACCAGGAAATTTCCTGGTATCCTAGTATGCCAATCCAGCCTTAGGTAGTCTATACATAGAAATACATAAATACATATGTACACACATGTAAACATATATATATATATATATATATATATATACAGGTATACCCCGCTCATACAGCGGGTTAGGGACTGGAGTCCCGCTGTAAAGTGAAAACTGCCTTAAAGTGAAACAAGGCAGTTTTAGCTTTCTTTTTACTTGCTAGTGTGCTTGAAAACATGTTTGAACTAACATATATTAGGCGTGCAATAGTGCTAAGTTTGGTTTAACACTTGCACAGCACTGTATTCATTTAGTATTCATTAAATACTGTACCTATAAAATAGTGACAATTACTGTAGTAAAATTTGTCAGACTATAACACTGAGACACAGATTGCACAGTAATGCTGTAAACAGAGTGAACTGTGCATAACAAAATGGTGCCAGTCACTTATGTCGCAATCTCACAAAGATTACAGCACTGTTTAAAAATCCTTGGAGATTGAACTTTAACTCCACAAAGTGTTGCATTGCCGATGCGCTGTAAAGTGAGGTATACCTGTATTTATGTATATATATATATATATATATATATATATATATATAAACACATACATCTTTAGACATGTATGTATCTAATTGTTTAAGTCCTTTGCCTTTCTTTTCTTTTTTCTAACAACTGAGACGTCATATCGTTGAGCCCTAATAACTTTTTTGTGCAATATTATTTAAAATCATTTTTATTAGATAGTGTCATTATGAGTATAACTGTGCTTTTAAATATATTTTTGATGTGTTTTGTTTTGAGAAACAGTTAACCAGAGATCTGATTATGCATTTATTGTTCTAAATCATGATTGCACTCACATGTCCGCGTTTACTTTCAACTTGTACTACAAGCGCTAAACCGCATGCGCAAACACCTGCGATAAACCCATTTTTGCTCATGCGTAACTCATAGCGCTCCACTCATAATCTGGCCCTAAATGTGTCATTTAATGTAGTCATTGAGCATACATGCCCAGTATTTCCATCATGCCTAGAGAGAAATGGCATTCATATTGTTTGCAGCATTAAAGATAAATTAGGATTACAATACATTAATCTCACACACTGAACAAAGGTGTTAATTAAAAATAATTTTTCTGTAACATTAAGAGGTGTGAAAGGGTCATTGTATAAATCAGTTTTGGGTGGCTTCCTAGTTTCTATACTGATTAGAAGTGCTTAATAAAAATATAATTTTCTGAACCTTCTAGTGAAAATGCTTTAATGGCTGTGGGCTTTTAATGCCCTGATCAAGTTTAAATTGTGATCACTCAAAAAATTTGCTTGCTAATTTACAAAAAGGAAGCAAAAAGCTTTTTGTGCTCCATTGAAGTGTATGGGGGAATTTGTTAACACATATGCGATATTTGAAGTTCGGCTTTTTGCGCACGTCACGTTAGCGTTTGTGCAAAAACTTTTGTTTATCATTTTCAGTGTTACCTCCATCTATATATACAGTATATATATATATATATATATATATATATATATATATATATATATATACTGTATCTGTCCCTTCAAAACGTGTTCTGGAAATGCCTGGGAAAAGGTCACAACACTACAGTGGACACAGGTGAAAAATTTGTATTATCTTTACTACTGCTGAATACCGATTCACTTGTAGTCTAGCCCTATATCAGACTTATCACGAATATATGAAAAGTATGTTATGTATGCAAAAAAAAAAGGAACCACTTCCATAAAGGGCATGAAATTGTATTTATATCATTGCATAGAAGACAGTTACCTATATAGTTTTCAGTGTTAAAGGGACAGTCTACAATATAATGCTTATTGTTTTAAAAGATAGAGAATCCCTTTATTACCCAGTCCCCAGTTGTGCATAACCAACACTGTTATAATAATACTTTTTACCTCTGTGATTACCTTGTATCTAAGCATCTCCTGACAGCCTCCTGGTCACATGACTTTGTGTTTATTATCTATTGACTTGCATTTAGTATTGTGTTGTGCTAACTCTTAAATAACTTCTCGGGCGTGAACACATTTGTTATCTATATGGCCCACATGAACTAGCAGTCTTCTGTTGTGAAAAGCAACTACAAAACATGTGATTAAAAGGATGTCAATTATGCCTTTGGGACAGGCAGAAATTTAGAGGTTTAAATGTTATAAAGTATATTAATCTAAAAATGTTAGTTGTGCAAAGCTGGGAAATTGATAGTAAAGGCATTAAACTATATTTTTAAACAATAACAATTTCAATGTAAACTGTCCCTTTAATTATAGTGAGGCAAACTCTTTCTGTAGTTGAAGATCCTATTTAATTAATTTATAAACCTGACTATAAATATGGATTAGGCAGACAAGGGCAATGTCTCAAAATAGCACAGTGTGTTTGTAAAGATAAAATGAATCCATTATTTCATAATTTAGGACACCAGCTTCAATTGCAGACTATTTGAAATATACCAGATCTACATCTGTCCACATAATGAAGAGATTACACTTACTGCAGCTGCACCTAATGAGACAGAGGAGATACTGTGATACACAATTCAACTTCAGACATCTCTGTCTTGAGAAAACTAATTTCTAAAATGTGTGTGCGAATATAGTGCAACAAACCTCAATACAATGTACATGTGTTGCAAATATATAGTGCAACAAACCTCAATACAATGTACATTTGTTGCAAAAATGTTGACAAATTAATTTGTTTTGATGAGTAAGTTGTGTTTAGGGGATCACAGTGTGTTCAGTAAAAATTGCAATTTCAACCATAGTGTGCCTGGTGACCACTTTGTATGAATTAGATGTGCACAAAATTGCTTGGGGATAAAGTATTCTTACTGACACACAGTAAACGTCAAAGTGTCAAAATTGCACATTACTTAAAACAAGTGACCCTGCAACTTTATTTATATTTAACCCCCACACAAAGGTTAAACACATAGTGAAAGTACCACTCAGGAGCTGCAGAGAACTGCTAGTCCTGGGTGGAAATGGCCTGTGACCCAATCAGCAGTGACTGTCTCCAAGCTAGGTAGTGCAACTACCACTGCAGATTGGGTCACAGGCTGTTTCCACTTGGAACCAGAAGTTCTCTGCAGCTACTGAGTAGTACTTTAGTTACTGTATGTGTTGACCACCAGCAAAGTTTCAGGGTTGGTAGTGCTAAATTATATACCATTAGGAAGGGTTAAAAACATACTCATTATGCATCATAATTATTTTGTGTGATTATCACCTATTCAGTGCTAAAATGTTTTTTTTTTTAATATAGTTATTTCTAGATCTGTGCCTCGCTCATGGATCATGTCACACAAACACACATAGATAGATGATAGATATTAGATCAGTTTCATCTATATAATGTCTAGTCAGAATTTCCATCATTTAACTTCACTGGTACTGTCAACTCGGGAAACTAATTTAATATAGACTCAAATTTAAATGATTTGTAGCCATCACTAAGACATGATTGTGAGTGAGGATGATTTTTAAGTTGTCTGAATAAAAGTTAAGTTTTATATCATTCCTTATTTCTTTGTCTGGCTATGATTAGAGTGCAATGAGTTAATCTTTACACATTACACTTTATTACTGTACTTGTTGAATGTGATCCATTCTTCAAATGATACTGATGACATTTAGTTAGAATCTTCTTTTCTTTACCTTCCCTTAGTATCTCTTCAAGTGGGATTCCTGCTATTGACTTCCGACTTTAAGGTCTCTAATGTCACGGGTGAACTCTGGTTGCCATTCAAAGCAATGACACCACATATACTATTTCCTTAGTACAAGCCCCATAAAGGTTGAACCTTGGCAAACACAGAGTATTAGTTTGGATAATACACAGCTTAGTTCCCTTAGGATTCTTCTATATATGATTTTTCAAGTCTCCTTTGACTCCTACAGTTAACCAAGTATTAAATAAGGTTATGGAACATCTATTTTGCTGCAGTGTCACTGTGATTGCTTTCTCTATAGTGTATGAACTGAAACAGATTTTGATGGCAGCTACAAATCAATAGACTGATCTACTCTACCTATTTGCCTCAATAGCCTGCAGGTATGTAATTTTCTGGACAGGCATTTTTTAGCAGAAAGCAACAGCTAAAAATGGATCTCTTAAAACAAAACTCATCATGTTTCAAAAGCACCTACACAATTCTCTCCCTTTAGCAAATCCAGTAGGTTTCTTTTCACTTATTAATGCACCACATGAATGGGAGAAACCGCACGGCTCCACTTTATGACTATACCTGACTAATTATAGTGTTATACCTGCAAGATTTATCTTGTAGTAAAAGCCAGACATTTATTTCACATCTTCCAGATATCACAATCAAAATACAGACCAGAAATTCTTAATCACCATTACTTTACTTGCCCTCATACTTTCAGTAGATTATTTATTTACTGCATTTTTCTGTAAAATAATACAATTGCACATTATTTCAATCTCCAGTTTAGATTCATGAATCTCCAGTTTAAATTCATGAAATTTTGACCTGTTATTGCTTTGTTGATTGATATATCCCTTAAAATATAACAGGGTTTTACAATGGCCAGGGGGTAACACTCACTTAAGCATATTAATTTGTACCATATTTTGTTAAATTTGAGCAGTGTATACAGTTAAATTGTATTCATTAGTAGTAGCTAATGTAAACTTTATCTAAAAATGTGATTATAAAGTAATTTTATTTTGAGGAATTATCTTTAGCATAAAGGTGAGTATTCTATAATGTGGTCTGAGGCCAATTCCTCCATTAATTATTAAGCTTTCATACAAAAAAAATCTGGCCAACCCTAATTTGGAATATTTTAACTTTTCAGTCACCTTAAAGTGACACTGAATCCAAAAAAAAATTCTTTTGTGATTCATATAGAGCATGACATTTTAAGCAACTTTCTAATTTACTCCTATTATCAAATTTTCTTTATTCTCTTGGTATCTTCATTTGAAATGCAAGATTGTAAATTTAGGTGCCGGCCCATTTTTTATGAACAACCTGGGTTGTCCTTGCTGATTGGTGGATAAATTCATCCACCAATAAAAAAAGTGCTGTCCAGAGTTCTGAACTCCCAAAAAAACTTAGATGCCTTCTTTTTCAAATAAAGATAGCAAGAGAACAAAGAAAATTTGATAATAGGAGTAAATTAGAAAGTTGCCTAAAATTGCATGCCCTATCTGAATCACAAAAGAAAAAATTTGGGTTCAGTGTCCCTTTGACCAGTTATTTCTTCCTTCCAAGTCTTCCTTTACAAGCTTCAAGTTTAGTATGTTCTAAATACAGGATTTCCACATTATTTGGCCACCATTTCAAAACCCCAAAATTCGATAATTCCTCCCCACACAATTGCAGCTAGTGTTTAATTTAAATTATGTCTATGTCAAACTTTGATTACATAAATATTGAATGTCAAAACATTTATGTACATGATAGAGTTTTGCTTAATTAACCATAAAAGAAAAAAATCCTGATTTTAGCTCCCTCTTTATGGAAAATTTAAAAGTTTAACTTTCTTACCTTTGATCCTCCTATTAAATGAATAGTTAATTTGGTAAGGTGCTACAGCCATTTTGCACTTGAAAAAATTCAAGTTTCAAATTCACAGCAGCATTTTCCACACCCAATACTCTATGCAAAAGAGAGCAATGTAATTTCTGTGCTGAACTGGTCGCACTTAAAGGGGCACTCAGGTTAAATTAAATTTTCATGATTCAGATACAGCATGTAATTTTAAACAACTTTCCAATTTACTTCCATTAAAAAAAATGTGCACAGTCTTTTATATTTACAATTTTTGAGTCACCAGATCCTACTGAGCATGTGCAAGAATTCACAGACTATACGTATATGCATTTGTGATTGGCTAATTGCTATCACATGGTACAAGGGGAGTGGAAATATACATAACTTTGAAATTTGTTATAAAAAATCTACTACTCATTTGAAGTTCAGACTAAGTGCTATTGCATTGTCTTGTTATCTTGCATTTGTTGATTATGCAAATCTAATGTGTTGACTGGTCCCAGCTCAGACAATAGATGGTAGATAAACCATACTGTCCATATTTAAAGGGACAATGTACACTAGATGTGTCTTTGCATAAATGTTTTGTAGATGATCCATTTATATAGCCCACCTGGAGTTGTTTTTGTAAAAAGTTATATTTTGCTTATTTTTAAATAACATTGTGCTGACTCATAACAAGCCCCAAAGTTTTAGATAGTATACTGATGCCTACAGACTCCTACTTGTTCCTGTTTGTATAATGGGTCTTTTCATATGCAGGTGAGGGGGGTGTCTGCTCTTCCTACTTTCTCAGCCCATCTCAGTGGGTGCCCCAGCCTAACCTTATCAACAGTGTTAAATTGAGAGATTCTAAGTACATTTTTAAAATGGTTTTATACTGGATTTCTATATCAGTATTTGTGCATGTTCTTCTTTATAGTAGTGTCTATTACATGCAGTTATATGAAAATTAGTGTATACTGTCCCTTTAAAAAATCAGGATATCTCAGATAAGAGCATGCATTATTAAGATGCCTTTTAATTTACTATTATTATCAGATTTATTTTGTTCTCTTGTTTAAAAGCATATCTAATTTGACTTAGGAGCAGCAATGCACTACTGGAAGGTAGCTGTTGTTTTATGGCTACACACATATGACTCTTGTTACTGGCTTACCAGGTGCATTGCTGCCTTGGAGCTGAAAAAAAAAAAAGACATATTGGCAGCCATAAAACAAAAGATAAACATGAATCGAAAGATTCAAATCGACCCCATAGTTATACGTATAATCATAAACTGCTCTAACACATTAAGATACATAAAAGTACAAAAATAAATGCTCTATCAGTATAGAAAACATCAACTTCTGTGCTTGTAAATTCAGGTAAATATATAATAAAAATATTAAAATAGTCAAGCAGCAGAACACTTTAGAGGAAAAATAATTTTAAAGTACAATGTCCCTTTAACCTAAGAAATATTTATTTTACATATTTTAAAATAATTTTTTCTTCTTTTATGTATGTGTTTATACGTATGCATTTATTCCAGTAAATACAAGACATTGTGCTAGAATATTGTTTCCTCTACATTACATAAAAAATGTGTTTGTCTACATACAATTTCCTTGTAGTCTTGCAGTAGACTTAAACATTTTTATTCTTAACACTCAAGACCACATACAAGATTTAACAAATGAAAAATGTCATACATTTATACCAGACCAGTTTTTATTGACTATAAAACCACAATTGCCCATAAATGACAGTGGTTGAATTTGTAATATGTAATTGAGTATGCTCATTTCATGTGCATAGTACTGATGCTGCAGTGTGCGGTTACTTGCTAGATGAACACAAAGAGAAAAAATACTTATATATCAGCTTCACTACCAACTCTTATATCAGCCTGGATGATAAGTCGGATACGACAAACACAATTTCACCTCACTATTTGCCTTCAGCATAGAAAAGATGGATTTTTGTTACATTGTTATCAATAAGGAAAACTGCTTTGCTGAGGATAATGTCAGCAACACAGTATTTGTTACTTCCTGAGAAGTTTTCTTTCACAAGTATGATTTCCATATGAAAGACACACACACATCAATGTAGTGATATTTTGTTTCATTAAGTAAATTAAATAATACAATGCATACATATTAAATACATAAAATGAACATTACAGACAAGGTTCCATGACAGAGAACCTGTTCACACATCTTTGGGGCCTCCAATACAGCGTCCACTGCTTGAATTTTACATTGTATGAGCAAAACTTTGTGCAGTCCTGCCACCTGCTCCGGTGCAAGAACAGGACTTGATGGTCAACCCTAGAAGTATGGACCCAGGATGTTTCACAGCTGCAGCCCCTAAGATTCTAGGCAAAAGGGTTAAACACACAGTAGAAATACCACTTTGGACTCGAGTACTGCTGATCCCAAAAGGAAAACACTGCTGATCCAATCGCAAGAGTTACATGTGAAAATAGCCCTGCTGATTGGATCAACATCATTTTCTGCTTGGGACCATTAGCGTAGTGTTGATAAACTTTAAATAACATGCTCTAACAAATTAAAGTATGTCATGTTTTAACTACAATGGCCCTTTAAGGTTAACCCTAATTACATTCAAACTTATGTGACACTATAGTTTTTGAGGAATAGTATAAAATACTTGTGTATGCCACCTACACCTGTGATTGAATCAGCTGAAAAAGACTGACAGATTAAAGGGACAGTCTACATCAGAATTTTTTTATTTATTTTTTATTGAGATTCGTTAAAAGGCATACAAGGCAAACATGTCAATAAATGTTTTACAGAGAAATTATTTCTACATATTCAACTAAAAATTTCTAGGTTATTTAAACAAAGTGTGGTTATATGACATTACAAACACAGATTAGGTAACACAATTAGTGCCAATAAAGCTCTGTACCTTCAAAATAACCTGAAAGGCCACTCTTGGCCCCTTATGACACTATAAACGTAACTAAAGAAGGTATCTTCTGAAAATATGGAGACCACTTTTGGATCTCCAATAATGAATCTCTATTTTTCTGACTGAAAAACTTCTATAAAACCATTAAATTGAAACATAGGACTATGAGGGCCACTTTTGGATCAAAAAAATAAAAATAAAAAAATATCATAGAGCAAAATCATTAAATAATTGTCGCTTATTGGGATTAAAACCTGTCACACAGGGTCAAAATGACGCTAATATAATGGGAAGCTTAAAGTAAGCCGACTTTAAATATGGCTCCTCTAAAGGTGTCACTTTATGCATAAGAATTATGGTTTTATTTCTACTTAGTGGGTAAATCTGGTATTTATGGGCAATGTCAAAAAGAAATGAATAGGCAGATAAAAATATACTAGAAGTCTGCCATCTTCCTAGGTAAACCCTATTATTATAGGGCTGTACTGGGAGCAAATATACATAGGCACAAATACCAAATTATGTCAAAGTTTCATACATATCCACATCAAAATCACAGGCTTTAAACTCTAGTGTACCAGTATATAGGAATCCAATTACAAGCAAGGAAAGAAGACTCCATTAAGCATATAAAAACAAAAAGCAAATATGTATTCTTGTAAATTAAACAAGTTACTAATTGTTATTTGCCCAGATCTATAAGGAATAGTCAGTTCCTCAATATAAGTATACTAAAAACTAAGGTATTGTGATATATTACATTTACACATATTAATTTAAGTCTACCCCCACGGTTGCGCTTATATGTATTAGTGGCATGTCTAGTTTGCAACTGAAAATATTACACACTTTATTGTCACAGCAGGACCTTTACTTTTGTCCCACCAATGGC